>NC_133326.1:588942573-589242573 GCF_042186555.1 Aquarana catesbeiana
CTATATACAGAATTTCACTTCAAGGTTTGCTATGGGTTTCTTGAGCAATGAGCAATTTCTGCCTCTTGGATAAGTTCCCATTGACACTACTGATCGTTTTAGCTATCTGTAAGAGGGTCATTCTTCCCAGTGTCCACAAGTGTAAGGACCATTCTTCCCACTGACCATCACACTAATGCATCATGAGTTGTAGACAGTAAATTTTAGCAGGGGTTCCCAGATACTGGAAAGTTATTTCAAGGGTTCCTGTGTGTTGAAAGGGTTGCCAAAGGCTGCTGTAGAGAATTAGGTCTTTAATATTAGCATGCCAGTTGACACCACCCAAAAATATGGATTTTAATGGGCCAGCTTTATATATCTTTAAAATCTCCCTGTTATTTCTTTTGACTATGTTCTTACCTACTTTGATGTCACACAATTCCTGTTCCATAATATAACTAGCCTAAAAGTTCAGATATAAATACAGTCATTGCATTCATGAGATATAAACCTGACTTAAAAAACATTTTGGTTCCCTATGAATTAGGTATAAGGCAACAAAATCAACTATCTTACTTGCACTATGTATGTGCTGCCCAAATCATGGAAGTAAAATACCCCTTTTTATCTCTATCCCTGCTGTAGACAAGATGTAGTTGAGCATGTCTCCTCTTGTCAGCTCCTCCATGGTGCACAGTGTATCCTTTTAAAGGATGTGTACTGCAGAATTCACTTTACTTGCAGCCTATTAATATCATCGCTGTACCATTGTTTTGACGTCTGTAATAGAAATACATAGGTGGTTAACCAAGCCTGAAAGATTGAGTTATGATTATTATTCTGAAAGAGAAGTCATAAAAGGTAACGTCTGTACTGTGTGAAGGGAAAAATGAGTCTGTAGTTACCCCGAGGTTATCTGCTAATGCCATACAATTGTAAGGAAGTTATTATGGCTGAATTATTTTATATGGCCTAATCCCATGCTGTAATTACAGAAGCAGTTAAATGGGGGAAAAAAAGAGCTACTTAGGCCACAAAATATCAGTTCCAGAACTCACACTGAATAATCAATAGGGGTATTTAAATTTTACTAGAATTTTAGTTAAAAAAGAAACAAACCACAAGACTGACATTCAGCTTGTAGGCAGGTCCTATTGCATTCATGTTTGCCAGAATATTGTGGCTTCCCAGGTAAAGGGGAGAAGGCTGGAGTTAACATTGCTTCGCTATCCTGTTCACATTTGTGGGCTTTTAGTGTACAGCCGCCTGTCCTGTTTGATATAAACAGGCAAAGGCTTGGGGGTCGCAAGAGAGTATGGGCTAGCGGGCTAAAGAAAAGGAACCTTACAGGACTTGTTGAGACTTGTAGTTCATCTACAGAGCACCAATCTTCAGAATACACCCAAGTCATGAATTTCTCCTATCAAGTTGTGCCAGCTTTGGACTTCACCCACAAGGACTTTACTTATGCAGGTACCCTGAGCAGCCACAACATTCTGCCATGACAGGAAACAACCTTCTGCCATGCTGTGTTTATCATGCTGCACTTTTAGTAAAAATTGTTAAACACAATGAGCCTGGTCTGAAGTTATTTAAGGGGTGCACATGGGGTCTGGACGCACACACACAAGGGTTTGAGTCTACTAAAGTACACCAAAAGGTTCTAGTAACATCACAGGAACAAAGAGTTAACTGCAATCAGTCATTGACATGGTACCTGGTAAGGTGACATGCTCTCTGGTAGTGAAGGGGTCCGGGGTTATGGCTCCCTCCCTAGTTGTCTGCCTCTGCCGGTCATCAGAAGCAGATTAGCATTACGGAGATCTAATACCTGGTCACTTGGTATGGAATGAGAAGAATTAGGTGAAGCACACATGAAGTTCACACTGCTCAGTGGGACCCCATTCTGTTATTGGGAGTGAGGTAACAGGTATGCCAATTGGTGGAGTGGGCGTAGGCTCTGAATGTCCCTCCTAATGCAACACATGCACATGTTAAAGTGTATAGAATACGGGATGCTATCTTTGGAAGAACTCCACATAGCACTACACACAAGTGGCTCATCTCTGAGTTGGAGGACTGCCTTCATTTTTGACTTTCACATGACCACACCCCTATCTGGTCCCCGCATTGATGTGCACACCTTGGGGCAAGGTGTAAACCCTGTGTAAAACAACTGACCCTTTCTGCTGTCTGGTGTAGCCCGGAAGAACCCACCCTGCGGTAGGCCTCCTGTGTGACCCACACTTGGTGCCCAAGGAGTTAATGGGGAACATATGGGGGAGATGTCCTCTGTCTATCACAATGCTCAACCTACCCGACAAGTTACTTCACACAATCAGCATAGATCTAGGCCTATGGTGGCCAGAAGTCAGTGGTGGCATTTGACTGACTTCATATGCTTATGAATTTATTTTTACATGGAAGGGCATGTAAGGGTTGCTCCCCCCCCCCCATGATGTGTTTCAAACAATCAGAGCATAGCCCTAAACAAAGTGTAGTGCTCTAACACAAATAAAGTAATACAATTACATAAATACATAAAATGTGCCTTTATAAACAAAGCATAATAAATGCATAATAGTGTGCAAAACAAAGCAATCCTAAAGTGCTCAATAATCTCAGTACAGTATATTCAAACATATACATAAAACAATTAGATATGGACCAAATATCATAAAGTGCAAGCGCAAAATTAAATGTCCCATAATCTGTATACTCACAAATCTTCCCCAAGTACTGCAAATTAATGTCCCCATAAAGACCTCCATAAAGACCTTTACATCACAAGAAGACCCCACATACTCTTTTAACCTTTGTTGAATGGTTGGATCAGACTGCTGGATCAATGTAATGTTTTAGAATCTCACTAAGTGTTCATTCATCTGGGTCCCTCTTCTCTGTGTATTCTGCTTTACATTGAGCAAACACAAGCTTTAAGTTCCAAAAGAATCTTTGCTCTCTTTTCTTATAAATTGTAGAATTTGCGCTTCTTTTTGAAAATCCAATTGAAAGAATTTTCAGGTCTATGTCATGTTTCTGGGCTCTATTCTTTAAGAAGTTCAAATATTTATTAGTTGTGTTGCAAGACAATGTTGAATCTGTTGTAGAACGATCTGGCACCCTTCCGGAACCTTCCAGAAAGTAATAATTGCTCAGCAGATGTCACTGAACTTATTTAGGGGCACAAAACCCATCTTGTCTTGGACTCTGTTGCATGCAAACTCCACTTTGTGTTTCTTTACACAGGATAAACTGCATGGGTACTTCATACAATGGGGACATTTACACTTCTTCACTTCCACAGGTCTCACAGCTGGACAGGGATATCTTCCTGTTATCTAGAGCATAGCCCCCACTAAGCCCTAAACCCTAATTGAGTGCAATGAGTCAGTGGGGTTATCCTAGGGTGGTTACTATCGCTGTTATGTTTGATTGCTTTTACAATAAAGGAGGGTGTTTCATTATTTATCCAATGTGCAGTGACTTTCCTTTCTAAACATGCTGTGTATATTTTCACATTTTGGCAGGAGCTCACCCTTT
Source organism: Aquarana catesbeiana (assembly GCF_042186555.1). NCBI lineage: Eukaryota > Metazoa > Chordata > Amphibia > Anura > Ranidae > Aquarana > Aquarana catesbeiana. The sequence continues at coordinate 588,946,096 of NC_133326.1, forward strand.
AATTCCATTTTTAGGGGCTGTTTACACCAGATGCAGCCCAGTGTGTTCTTTTAATCTGCATCAAAAACATATGGACAGTGTTTTTTCATGCATCCCCATGGCCCCAGTTCACACCAGTGAAGTGCGTTCCAGTGGATTCAATAAAAGAAGAACATGCTGCATTTTTTCTGTAAACTCACCAAAAATGCACTTAAATGCATATGTCCTGAATTCAAATGAAGAGAAAAAAGAGGGGGAAAAAATGCATTGGAACACAGCAAAAATGCATTAAAACGCATAAAAAATGCATGTAAAAGCGCATGCAGAAACGTATCTGGAATGCACTAATTGTGGTGTGAACTGGCCCCAAGAGAGCTGAGAGTGAAAACATCATTACAATTGCAGGCTTTAATACTTCTGACCATACTTATAGCTAGGTTATGCATATGTACAGTATATTGCACTATTAGATGAATCAGAATCTGCAGGATTTGTTCGCTGTCCTGTTGAACTTTTTGCAGTACTAATTTGCACTGCATGCCTATATAATCACAACCCAACATTTTACTCCGTCTTTTTTCAAGGATAACAGCATTTCAAAGAAGTTGACTTTCTAAAGAAGTAGGGACGTCACTTAGTAAAGTGAATGTTAATTGAGCCTAATAAATATGGTGAAGTTCAGTTCACTCTAAGTACCCAATCGTGCAAATAAAATGTTTTCCCATAATAGATATGGGAACATTTACTTTATGTGAACAGTCACTATCCTTTGGTAAATCAACCACAAAGACTACTAGTTTAACAAATGTAGTCTTTCAAATAAACTAGTGTATGAATATATGTAATTGTTTTAATCTCTGAAGGGAGAATAGAATGAATCAACAGATGTAATTATTCACTTATAAGATCAGTTATAATTTAACCACATATACTGCGATGGGGTGCTTCGTACATGCACCGCAACATACCTGTACATTGCTGCCTTCTTCTGGGGTCGGGGGAGCCCCTCCGCTTGCTAACTCTGCTGGGATTGAACACAGCGGGACTTGTCAGAATGTCCCAGCCAATGATTCATGGCCGGGACTTGGTGATTGGCTGTGTTCAATCACAGCCCAGAGCCCTGTGTTGATTGTCACAGAGGGAACAATATCTCTGTTTCTTATCCCTGCGAGGGATAAATCTAATGTGGGTACAGTGTTGCATGACCACATACTTTCCAGTTAAAGTAGCGCAGTGCCAAATAGCAAAAAATGCCCTGGTCGTGAAGGGGGTAAAATCTTCCAGAGCTAAAGTGGTTAAAGTGTATGCAAACCCTAACAATAATCTTCTCTTATTTGCTCCATTCTGGTCTGGTAAATATATCATTAAAAAAAACATTTTATTATATTTGTTCAATAAGTGCAAAATAAAAAAATACCATTTGATCCTGCATGAAATTCAGTTCTTCCTGGTGCCCTATGCTCTCTATCCCTGTTATCTCAAGCATTGTTATCAGCCATGCCCAACTCTCTCTTTTAGCTATAGAATATCTCCTCACTATGTTATTAAGAATAGGAGAAGAGAGGTGTTCTGTTGTCCTTATCTAGGGTGACAACGTTGCTGCTTTATAATTACAGAACACTGTGTAAGTAAGTGTTGTAACACTAAGGTAATAAGTGTGTTACTGACAGAATTAACAGGTGAAAAAATGAAAAAAAAATTCTGAAACAAATGCAGCCACTCTAAGGACTGGTAAGCTGCATCAAAGGTAAATCAAGTCAAAACTGATCATTGTGTTTTTCTGGTAGGATTCATTCATCTACTGGTATGTTAAAGCTCCCCAGAACAAACTATCTATTCCCTTCCTCCAACCCCCCCCCCCCCCATCTTACTAGCTGACCCTATGGTCAAAATGTGAAAGTGTAGGCAGGTGCAGTCTACCTTCTCTGCTGCAGATGGTGCTCTTCCACAGCGGCACTGTTGTGTGAGAGGAAGTCAAGAGGAGCGGGGTTTCTCTATGGTTTCTTTGATCACTATGTAAAGTTATCCTATTGGATGCTGCCTCTCTATACGTGACTCTAGCAGCCATCTTGGGTCACACAAGTCTATTTAAGGCCCTTAGTCTTAGGTTTGACATGCATTTTGCGAGTTGGTAGAGTAGGGACGGGTACCCCACCCTTTAAGAACCGTACTAGCGTTAGGGGAATCTTTCTGACAAAAATGGAAAATGTAGGGTCTCAACACTCAGGTTACTGGAATCTGTGAGTGCACCTGGCCAAGTAGCCTGCTGGCAATTTATTGTAAATGTTGCTGAATTATTCCAACACAAGTTCTCCCCTGAACCTGTCTGTGTGAATTATTGCAGCCGCACACGCTGTACCCCACTTACAAAAAGTTAGTCACACTTATAATATGGCAGAATCTGTATCTCAGGAGCTAGATCTCTTAACCTTTGTTTTGAAGACATTTGTTCAGTCTTTCATATTTGAAGGAACAATTGTATGAATATTACATACTACGTTCTATAGTAATATCACAATATTCTTCTCTACCTTTGCACCAGATTTGCATATAATGCTTGGGGTGAATGAAAGAAGGTTTGCTTAGGATATGTGGGTAACAGAGCCAAATGGTCCCCAAGCTTAAAAGAGAAATATGGAAATATATAGTTTTTTAAATCATACTTACCTAGGTGGATGCTGCATCTGTCCCCCGCCGGATCTAACACTGAGAACTGAGCGATCAAACACTGCCAATCTCTCGGTTCTCAGCACTCCCTGAGCAGACAGCTCTATTCAGTCTTACTTAATTATCTTACTTCCACAGTGGCAGTGCTTCTATGAGAGATTTATGGGGCAGCATTATATTATGTGTTTCTTCTTTCCTGCCTTGTAACACTGTGTGACATCACATGTATGACCCCCTTTTTGAGAGCACCAGCTTTAGAGGCCTTACAATCAGTGCCATTAGAGATGGTCATGGATCCCATTACATGAAGTCACTCAGTTCAGGATCTACCATGACCTGAACTGTCATTTTTCTTTCTTGAACCTTTGCTGCAGCACAGTTTTTACAGGTGGTTATTCACCTTCTTAGGCTCGATTCACACCTATGCATGTTGCTTTTGAGCGTTTTTGGAGGTGTTTTTTTCATGCTTGCCACGTTTTTGAGCAGCGTTTTTGCGGCGCTTTTGCCGCGTTTTTGCCGCGATTTGCGTTTTTTTTTTTTTACAGTTTTTTTTTACAGTCTAAAAAAAAAAAATAAAAAAAAAAAAAAAAAAAAAAAACGGCAAAAACGCATCCAAAACGCATCAAAAACGCTGCAAAAACGCTGCAAAAACGGTGCACTTGCGTTTTTGATGCTTATCCATTGAAATCCATTACATGCAAAACGCTGCTTTTTGCATGAAAAAAAGTCTCCGACCCTTTCCAAAAATGCAGAGAAACAAAAAGGCATTGATGTGAACATGTTCCATAGGAACCCATGTTAAAAAATTCCTGTGCATTTCTGCAAAATGCAAAATGCATCAAAAAACGCGCTAGTGTGAATGGAGCCTTAGGAAGATTCAGTAGGTCAGACCAAGCCATATACCCTAGTGATACATAAAGAACTTTGTCATTATACAGAGATACAAAAACCTCCACAAAGTACAATTCCTCTCATTCACATGGAAATGTGAAATGTCAGTTATAGATTGCTGCTGTTACAGTAACAAAACAGAATGGGTATAAATGGCAAGGTGGATCAGAGTTTACCGCTTAAGTCAACTTTCAAAAACAAGAATGGGTTTGAAGCTACTAAGGCTGTCTTGCACATTTCAATGACCGCACTGACATTGCTTCTCTTTTCAATAAACCTCTTCTGACAGCACTGCATGGTGGTCAGAAGAATACTCTCCCAGGGTCATGGGGAGAAATTAATAATTAGGGCTTTTTCCCTTGGTCTCAACACCTGAAACTTTTCTTTTCTTTTTCTTTTTTTACAAAAGCCTAGAAAAAAAAAGCCTTTTCAAGCTATTGAGGCTACATAGTATTGCCAGACCTTTCTGTAGGTTATATAGAGTCTATAAATGAAAAGTTTTTTTTTCTTTTCCTACAGAAAGAAGAAATCTCTGTAGAAAAAGGCTAAGCTGTTCTGATGGATTATGTGAACACAGATATTTAAAGAGACTAGCGTTCTGCGTTTTAACTGTAAAATAGTACAGAGGGGGTCTCCAGCACACTTTCAGGCTAGCCAGCAAAAAACCCTAGGTAATCTGTTTCATCTACTTAGGTTAAAAACAGAAGTTTTAGCTTCATACATTTGCAAATACATATGGAAGCCAAACTTCCATGTCAAGGTTCATTTGATAAGCGTAGTCCCTCTTGCTAAACGATCTGAGTTTTGCAACTATGGATACATACCGTATATGCCAAAGCACAAACACAGAGAAGGTTCATCTGAAGGTGTACACAAGGCAGTCGGAGACTTCCAATTTGTGTCTGCACCACCTAAAAAAGCATTTATAGCAGCTGCTCTGATTAATTTGAAAGCAGCAAACATGGGAAAGGTGCAAATGGGCAGAGCAATATACAAAACTGTACAATAGGAGTCCCCAGTACACTTTTAAGCTAGCTAGCAAAAAGAAAAAAAAAACAAATTTGTTTTAACTACTTGGGTAAAAACATAGGTTTTAGTTGGATACATATACTAATATACGTGGAAAGCACAAAGTTGCTTTAAAGAAGAACTATGATCAAAATCAATATGTGATGTAAATCTGTAATCTGTAAATTAGCTCACTGGTTGTTTTTCAAATAACGGTAAGGATATTCACATTTACCTTTTCCCCTTGTAATTGAACACCTTTTCCCTTTTGATAGTTTTGATGTTACTGTATCTTTGCATGTACTAGTTACTGGTTTTCTACATTCCCCATTCATTCTCCACCCATTGGGCCTAAGCCTAAAAAATGCATGGTTGTGTAATGGCAGTTAGAGTAAGTAAGTTATGTATATCAGGTGCAGAGCCCCTATTCTGGCTGTTGCAAACGCACATCTATCTCCTGTCCACCATAATCTTTCCCACTCTGAGTGACATATAAGCACATTTTGCAAAATAAAACCTTTTAATGCTGTGGTGTTTTTAATCTTACTTATTGATCCACTCCCACTTATAATATGCTGCACCCACTATTAATAAACCACGCCCATATTTAATACCAATCCCACTTTTTACTAGTTGCCACAATATATTGCTTCCTCCACTTCTGTTAAAAAGATATAAACCCTAGCTGGATTTGTTAACTTCTATGGAGATGTAAATCATTAGAGAATATAATGAATAATATTTCCAGAAGCTAAAAGTAACTATACACGGAACAGATTATCTATAAGAGCAAGAAGAAGGGGCATCAAATGGCAAACAAAATTTGTGACCAATTAAAAATTAGTATTTTGATTAGAGTTATTCATTATGTTCATACAAGCAGAGATATCACTGTTCATAGCCCAATGACAACATTTACTGTTGTGTTTTATCTTGATTACTGTTACATGTTTTTACATCTAGAAAATGTGGTTTGTCAATCTGTGTTTCTATTAATTATGATGAATAAATGCTGATTGATAAATAAATGCTGATTACTAATTAAATCACTTTATTAAGACATGTCTGTCAAAGTAGTCATTCTTAATGTGAAAAATTAAACAGGCATGAAATGAAACTAGTATGGATTGATATGCAAAATGGTCAGTGTTGTTATTTTTCAAATGCTTTGTTTCTCATTTAACATATATTGGACCTTGATGTGATCAGTCAGTAAAATGTGTGCTGTATTTCATTTCCATTGTATTATATGTTAAAGTGCAGCTTTGCCATTGAGGGCAAATTAACAGGTGCCCCTTCCATTACGAATTCTAACCTTGGTTCAGTATCTCTGGGTGGTGGTGGTGGTGGGGGGGCATTCAGCTCTTTCACTCCAACAGTGTAGAGCAGCAAATTGCCCATTTTTAGCACTGTCAAATTGGGGTGTGGGTGAGTAAGATCAAATTCAGACCAGCCTGGAGGTCACATAGAGTTTATTCTTAGGGCTCCAATGGGCGAACCAAGCAGTCGTTGATCATGGTGAAGGCATGTGTTAGCAGTGGAGATAGTAGGCTTGCAAACAAAACTGTTACTTTGTCGTCCTAGCCACCATGTTGGACCGCAAGACCAGCATATCAGGGAAGGCCATATGGAGCCACAGAAAATCTTGATGTCCATAATAAGCTCCCTACTGGAACGAATCCCCAGATCATTCCCTCCAACATGGAGCACCATAATGTCGGGTGACTTGTCGAGGGGCATAAAACTATGTACCTCCAGCACCACCCTATTCCACATCATCCCTGGTATGCCTAGCCAGTGAATACAAACCTCCCTTCTAGAAATACCTAGCTGTCTGTCATCTAGCCCAACATCAGCTCGCCTGGCCCCCTAAAATATATATGAGTGGCCCAAAATCCAGACAAGGAGTGTCTGCACTCCATCTGAAAGAAAAGAACGAGAACCACAGGATAACACAAAAACACCATGAATACTCACCACAATCCCACAATACCCACAATCAAGAACCACCGCGACCCTTCCTCTATCGGGTACCCCCCCTCCCCCCATGATCGGCCAATCGGCTAACAAATGCGGGCGAATGTAGGCACAAAATCTCCTTGAGTCCCACCTACCAACCCTCCTTACAGACGCCTCATCCAGCCTGCACCGAGCAGCCTCCGTGGCCGCTCCGATATGGAAGGAGTGGGAAGCATACTGTTTTTTTTCCAAACCTGCCGCCCGAAGACACTTCCTGAATATGGCAATGAGCTGAAACTTGGACAACAGCGACCCATCCCCATGTAACAGAAATAGCCCTGCCACAGCTAGGCACACATCCAAAAATTCCCGTACAACCCCCACCGGACACATTGTGGAACCCGACAGTTAAAACAGCTGTACCCATGCACCCTTGCCCGTCTGGTCCGTCTTTGATCTACGTAGCAAAACCCGCACCCCGTCCTTCTCCCAAATCACATCCCTCGCCAAGATTCCCCCCGGAACCTTCCTAGAAAGACTGACCAGCTCGCTGATCTGGAACACCCCAAAAATGCCAAGGAAAAAGCCGTTTTAAACAAGGATACCTCATATCTGGAAGTACAGATGGTGCCCAATTGCACATAAAATGGCCTGCAAGATAGCAAAGGACACAGGCCGCCTAGCATCCTTGTGCCTATGAAACTTCTGATACCCCTTTAAAGCTTGGCGGACCCAAAATCTTTTGTAAAATCGACCCCACCCTCTAATTTAAAGAAAAAGGCCAAGGCCGTCAGTTTCCGCTCAATGGCAGACACCCTTCTCCAGGTTCCTGGAAACAAAGTAAAGGACCAGCAGCCTTACCTCCGAATCCTCCCGAACCCTTTCTGCATTCCGCACCAACTCCAACCATTCCTGCCATACCTTGGTATATGCCGCCCAGGTGGCCTAACTCACTGAGCTTCTGATCCATCCAGCGATGGCTCCAAGGTAATCTCCCACAGCCAACCCAGACTAGGAACCCCCCCGTTGTTCCGCAGCTGGTGCCAGCTCTCGGAACCTGTCCCACTGAAACCGAGACAATGAGTCAGCCACCATATTGTCAATCCCAGGGAGGTGTACAGCATATTGAAAAATATTCATCTGCAGGCAGCGGAGCACCATGTGGCGCAGCAGCCATATCACAGGTTGTGACAACACTGAGATGCAGTTAATGACTTGCACCACACCCAGGTTGTCGCAATTTAACCGAAGTTACAAATTCCTAAATGATTCACCCCAGATTTCCATCACCAGCACTACTGGAAAAAGCTCCAGGAGCACCAGGTTGCGAAGGAACCCCGTGTCTGACCAGGAACTCGGCCAAGGCTCCGCGCTCCAGTGACCCTGGTAGAATGCCCAATAACCTGTCGACCCTGCAGCATCCGTAAACAGCTCCAAATCAAAATTACTCACCAGTCACTATTTCATTATTTCCATTACATTCCTATCGCTCCGGGCCTCACGTTTCAGTGGAAATAGTCACATGTTTTCATTTATTCCTTTAGTGACAGTCAAAATACAGTTCATCTTATTTTTTCATTAGCAATAAGCACGCACTAGTTTAAAAAAAAAATTAAAATAATTGTTTTTTGTTACGCAGTGCAAATAGCAACCATTGATACAAATTGTAGCAATTCATAAGAAGTGCAGAAAAGTAGTAAAAAAAAAACTTGACTGACAACAATAATTACTTCTGACTTGCCTAGTGGAGTATAAATATGACATGTGAAAATGTTAACTGGTGGCAGAAAATGTGGGGCATAACAATCAATGAGAATTTAACATATATAATTAAACTGCAAAGTAGACAAAATATAAAAAATGATCACCTTTATGAGCTGTATCTGCACACTGAGACCTATTAAGCCTATTTATGTATTTGTGTTACTTTTTTATTGACATCATTTTTTTTTTATTGAAATCTAAAATATTTTGTTTTGAAATTTTCTAGTGATGACAGTTTTATTTCCGGCTCTGACAAGTAAGACTGAGTGATTTTCAGACAAGTTCCAGCTTGCTGCCAGGATAGAGATAGCACACTTTTCATTAAACACCTTTTGTTGGTTTTTATGCAAATAAAATACTTCATTCAAAAACAAAATCATACAGAAGAGTCCAGCTATATCCATATAGTTTGATAAAATAATGTATTCAACGTCCTGCCTCTGCCATTTTAATAAATCCGCCTGCACGTAAAAAGAGAACTGGAGCCATTTATTGAAATAAAGAATGTATCTGTGTAGCACCCTGCCAAACTAAAGCCTAAGAGAACTGAGAGGAGCATGTATTGTGAAGAATATGTGTGCTACCACTGCTTATCTGCTGAAAATGCTAGTTACCTGGATGTCATGCTGATCCTCTGGTTTCAGAGTAGATGTAATTGCCTAAAAGACATTTTGTTTGCTAAAACCAGTGGCGTCTGGTGGTATATTTTTTTGGGGTGGGAGCCAAACAATGCACCCACTGACACCCCCCCCCCCCCCGTCGGTCGGTTGGGTCACCAGCCCCGTACTTACCTCATCTATCAGGCATCGCTTCCGCTGGGTGACTGCCTCTCCTCCTCCTCGGCATCATGGCGGCTTCTGCCGTGCGTCTCTTCCCTCCTCCTCCCTCCTCCTCACATAGGCGACCAATAAGATTGCTTCCCCTTTTCGGACAAGCGGTTGATGGGTCTCAGGATCTGCTGCCTGATTGGCCGGGAGGAGAATCAGGAAGACAATAGTGAATATTCATTTGCTATGTCACAAAACTGGGTGGACTCGGGCGCAGTGCTCTGTGTCCTGAGCCCACCCTTTTTTGAAGCCTATTAGAGTCTCTGGCTCTAATCACCTGCTTAAAAAAAACCCAAAACATTGGAATCCATGTGTCTGGTGCCCCGCATGTAGATTAGGGGGCCAGACGCATGGATGGGGGGGCGGCAGCCCTGCATCCTGCATTACGGGCTGCCACTGGCTAAAACTATGCTGTATTTCATAAACAATTCAATAAAAAAAAGATAAAATACTTTTCATCTTTTTTCATCCTTTATTGTATCTCAATACTGATCTCCTACAGCCTCCTTGCAGCTACGTTCTGTGTAGACCAATGGATATCTTGATGGTGACAATAGTGAACTATACTTGTGTAAAATGTGTTGAAATTATCACTTATAAATTCTATAGAAAGCCTATGTGTCAGGGTGAGCATACAGTAATTGGTAGGCAGGCACACTGTTGTCACCCTATAACAGGAAAAGCCTAAACAAGGACCTTCATGGCAGAATCCCCAGGCATTATTTTATTAAAATCTATAGATTTAAAATATTAAAAATGACCTCTGAATTTATAAGATGTTGAGTCTTATATGAGATTTTAGTGATTGGGTTTATATATACTTTATTACTTTCTGAGTTGCTGGTGAGTAGTTTTGACGCCTGTCTAACATCACTTCGTGCATAATTGTATTTTATCAATGACTCAGAAGGTATTGAACCCTGGTATAGCCAGGCAGCTAGCGTTTTTAGGAAAGAGAACAGCAATTGCAGCTTTCCTATTTCTCTTTAAAGACAAATAATAAAATAACACGTATGCACTTACATGTTTCAAATCTAAAACAATTGAGATAAATAAAATATAACTTGTCTGTGGTCATTAGGTTAGGAAAATATATTAGCATTGCTGTAAAGAAATCATTTTGTCTAATCTTAATTTTTTAAAGCTGAACTCCAGGCAAATAGCTAATTACGTAGTTCAAATAAATATATGGGCTCTACACTCACTGGCCACTTTATTAGGTACACCTGTTCAATTGCTAATCACATGGCAGCAACTCAATGCATTTAGGCATCTAGACATGGTGAAACGACTTGCTAAAGTTCAAACCGAGCATCAGAATGGGGAAGAAATGGGAATTTAGTGACTTTGAACGTGGCATGGTTGTTGTTGCCAGATGGGTTGGACTGAGTATTTCAAAAACTGCTGATCTACTGGGATTTTCACGCACAGTCATCTCTAGGGTTTACAGAGAATGGTCAGAAAAAGAGAAAATATCCAGTGAGTGGAAGTTGTGTGGACGAAAATGCCTTGTTGATGTCAGAGGTCAGAGGAGAATGGGCAGACTGGTTCAAGATAATAGAAAGGCAACAGTAACACAAAAAAACACCGGGTGCCACTCCTGTCAGCTAAGAACAGGAAACTGAGGCTACAATTTGCACAGGCTCACCAAAATTAGACAATAGAAGATTGAAAAAACGTTGCCTGATCTGATGAGTCTCAATTTCAGCTGCGACATTCAGATAGTAGGGTCAGAATTTTACGTAAACATCATGAAAGCATGGATCCGTCCAGCCTTGTATCAATGGTTCAGGCTGGTGGTGGTGGTGTAATGGTGTGGGGGATATTTTCTTGGCATACATTGGGCACCTTAGTACCTATTGAGCATTGTTTAAATGTCACAGCCTACCCGAGTATTGTTGTTGACCATGTCCATCCCTTTATGACTACAGTGTACCCATCTTCTGATGGCTACTTCCAGCAGGATAATACGCCGTGGGGGTTATTTACTAAAGGAAAATCCACTTTGCACTGCAAGTGCACTTGAAAGTGCAGTCGCTGTAGGTCCGAGGGGGACATGCAAGCAAAATAAAAAACAGCATTTTAGCTTGCACATGACTGGATGATAAAATCAGCAGAGCTTCCACTCATTTCAGATCTACCCCTTAGATTTAGAGTGACTGCACTTCCAAGTGCACTTGCAGGGCAAAGTGGATTTGCCTTTTCGTAAATAACCCCCAATGAGTTTACTGTACTCCAATGGCCTCCACAGTCACCAGATCTCATTCCAGTAGAGCACCTTTGGGATGTGGTGGAATGGAAGATTTGCATGCATGTGCAGCCTACAAATCTACAGCAATGCTATCACTTCAATTTGGACGAAAATCTCTGAGGAATTTCCAATACCTTGTTGAATCTATGCCACGAAGAATGAAGGCAATTCTGAAGGCAAAAGCGGGTCTAACCCGGTACTAGGAAGGTGTACCTAATAAAGTATGTCTCCACCAGACATATCACACCCTCTATATGCGTTCCACCCTTAATGAGCTTGTTCACAAGAATGAAGTATGTACAGGTACTACTCTATACTGTACATGTGAGCAAGCCAGGTAAATGGCAAATGCAGGTATGTTGAATGGAGATGTTGAGTGGAGATGGAGAGAGTATGAATGCAACTATTTCGTGTTTCAAGTAATAGAGCACTAAGAAGAATTTATGGCAGAAGGTAACTCTTATCTTGTTTACATTTCAAGTTGGAGCGAAGACAGCCTACAGGGGCCAGCACCCGCATAGTCCATAAAAAACAGGTGGAGGAGGTTTGGAGCAGTGTCATGTTTCTGGGCATGCTTTTACAAAATATAATATATACATAGTGCTCTAAATATGCATAAAAAAACACACATGCACAAGCTACCTAACCTTCCAAGTGAATGCCCATTGACAATGGTCTATATACTATAGGGATATACTAAAAAATTAACCTATCTTTAGCTTCCGTAATAGCTGGCATGCAATTTCTTTAGCAAACAGGTGTTGTCTCTCTTTTGTAGTGTGTCTTTTAGTGTTATCCCATTTCAGAATTCTTCCTTGGTCCTGTGGTCTTTTCTCTCCTGGCAGAGATTTCTCTCCTCTTGCGGAGTCCTGATTGTCACAGAAATCATGGCAGATATTCATGGCACTAGCTAAAGTTAGGACTAGAGGTCGACCGATATGGGTTTTACTCTGGCCGATGCTGATGCCGATATGTAGAAATCGCGGCGGCCGATGGCCGATATATGATGCCGAGTTTTTTGGGCCGATATGTTAGGCCGATTTTTTTTTTCTTTTTTTTTTCTTTTTCCCTTCATCTCATAAAATATAACAGTTAGACCCTTTTTAACACTGGAGCATTTTTCAGGCACTTTTGGGCTAAAAATAGCGCCTGTAAAGTGCCTGCAAAACGGCATCCCTGCAGTCTCAGTGTGAAAGCCCGAGTGCTTTCACACTGAGGCGATGCACTGGCAGGATGTTAAAAAAAAAGCCCTGCCAGCAGCATCTTTGGAGCAGTGTATACCGCTCCTCCACCACTCCTGCCCATTGAAATGAATGCGCACCGCTGCGAAACGCCTGCAAAGCGATTCAGCAGCGGCGCTTCACGGGCGCATTTCATCGGCCGCTAGCTGGGTTATAAGCGCCCCGCTAGCAGCCAAATAGCGCCTCTAAAATGATGGTAAAGTGATGCTAAAACTAGCAGCGTTTTACCGCCGTCAACGCCTGCCCCGCTCCAGTGTGAAAGCAGCCTTAATTAATAAGTGATACAGAAAATTTCTTACATTTAAACATTTATTAAACAAAACAAACCTCCAATCAGTTCACTTGTATGTATAATTTAGATATAAAAAAAAAACTATATCTTAAATATTAAATACACAAAAACAGGTAATCAAAACTTTTGGATGAAAAAAATTGGCTAACTTTACTGTTTTCGTTCTTTTTTAATTCATTAGTGTATGTTTTCCAAAAAAATAGCATTTGAAAGACCGCTGCGCAAATACCGTGTGACATAAAATATTGCAACAACCGCTATTTTATTCCCTAGGGTCTCTGCTAAAAAAAAATATATATATATATATATATATATATATAATTTTTGGGGGTTCTAAGTGATTTTCTAGCAGAAAATACAGGATTTTTACTTGTAAGCAATAAGTGTCAGAAAAGATTTAGTCTTTAAATGGTTGAACTGAGATACAGATACAGATAACAGATAAGTTGAAACATTGTATCTCTTCTTGGTTCTTTTATCAGACTTGGCAGGCTGCCCAGAGAGGACAAACAAGTCGCTCCACGTTAGACTTCAGGCAACTTGCATTGACTTCTATTACAGAAGTCATTTGCAAGTCGCGCTGAAGTTATAATCGGCCTTTTTTATCAGAACAATCAGCCAGTGCTGATTAATTAAAAAACGCCAAATATTGCCCGAAATATCGGCTGGCCGATATATCGGTCGACCTCTAGTTAGGACCAGAAAGAAAATTGACAAAAGATGTCAAAGAAACAGGGGAAACAGAGAAAACCAGGCTTGTTATCTCTAGGAGACAAATATGGGTGGACCTATTAAAGATAATAGTATGTAAAGATGAGATAGATTGGGTTTCTGCAGTAGAATTCCTGAAGAGACTAAAACTGTTAACCGCTTGCCGACTGTATAATATACATATATGGCGGTAAGGCGGCTTTCCTGTGCCAGATCACGTACTAGGTACGTGATCCAGCACTTCAGGGTAGGAGGCTCGCGATGCTGGCTACACGGATGTGCTGTGATTAAACACACAAGATGCCAATCAGCGGGTGCTAGCCAATGGATTACCGTTGGCACCCTCCGATCATCGGGAATTTACACAGGACAGAGCCCTGCCTATGTAAACAAGGCAGAGTCCTACCCTGTCAGTGGGAAAGTAATGGAAGAGGTGAAATGGCAGTGACAGGTACTCTTTATGGAGAGATCCGGGATCAGTTACCCCTCACACAGCTAATACTCCTTTCACACTGGGGCGGGGGGAGTTAATGGTAAAGCCTCTCTAGTTTTAGCGGCGTTTTACCGCTGTTATAGCGGGCCTTTTCGGCCACTAGCGGGACGCTTTTAACCCCCGCTAGCAGCTGAAGAAAGGGTTAATATTGTGTTGAGGCGTTGCTGAAGTGCTTTGCAGGCGCTTTGGCAGCGCTGCTCATTCATTTCAATAGGCAGGGCGTTTTGGTAGCGGTGTATACACCACTTCCACACCACCCCAAAGATGCTGCTTGCAGGACTTTTTTTCCCGTCCTGCAAGCGCACCACCCCAGTGTGAAAGCACTCAGGATTTTCAGCCACCTTACAGGCACTATTTTTAGCGCTAAAATGCCTGAAAAGCGCCCCAGTGTGAAAGGGGTCTAACAGAAACAGAGCTGAGGCTGACAATCTGCTGGAGGTCACCACTTTTCTCTTGGTGTCAGAAAAACTTGTCAGAAGTGCCTCATGTTGATAGCAGAGGAAGGAAGCAGCAGATAGAAATGACTCATGCTTTTAATTGAGACACTATGGAGGGATATGCTTTGTTTATATTTTGTGTCTGAGGTTTTCAGCCACTTTAATGCCTGAAGTCCTATTTAAGGAGGAAATTGAGGACCAATTATAAGAAACTAAGTGACGTTTAGTGTACCCTTACTACATGCATACTATTGTCAATGTTTATTTGCTAGGAAAGGCTAGTTAGCATGTGTATGTATGCAGGTTTGCAGCACTCTGTATGTTTGTGTTGTGGTGCTATAACTGTTAATAATTTGTATACACAGCATTTTTGTTTAGTAAAAGTACATAAATACTACTACTTGGTCAGTTTCCCAACAACAATTGAGACTTACATTCATTCATAGGCGTGCGCAGGGGGCATGCTGGGTGTGCCTGGGCACACCCTAATCAACCTGTGCGGCGCATATTCCCATGCTGATATTTCACAAAAGCCCCCCAATGCAGCTCCTAAAAAAATTGTAAGAAGTAATAAAAAATAAATGAATAAAAAAACTACTGACACCAACCTCTGCCCTACTGACACCAACCTCTGCTCTACTGACACCAACCTCTGACCTACTGACAAGTCCACTGCTCTACTGACGCCATCCACTGCCCTACTAACACTGTCCATGTTTTAATACATTTGGGGTGTACACCCTAATGCAATAGGCTGTGCAAACCTATGCTTTAATTTGTAACTGAATACAATCGGGGTTCCTATCAGAGATTTTCACCAAAACAAAACATGAGGTGACTGCATAAGTTTTCTTTTTAACCTCTTTTTCTCTGTTTTCACCTGGTTATCTGACCAGTAACACACCTCCTGTATTAGTGCCCCCCACTCTGGATGAATGCACAAGGGGCATCTTTGGAATGAAGCATTGTCAGTCTAAGGGAGTTTTAGATAATAGCAGATTTACAGTAGATACATTAAGAAATTGAAGCCAAACTCCAGCTAACACTGCAGTTACAGCAATATTTTTTTTTCTTTTGTGGTAAAGCTTTTACATGAATAAATAAAAGCTGATCCGTGTAAGCACCCATGTCAGTGGTGAATGGTTTGTCTTAAAACTCAAAATTTGTGGGACAGCTTGTTCTGTTGAAAAACATCAGACTGGCAGGATCATCAGATGAAAATAAAGGAAAGAAAGTCTAAAAAAGAAATCAAACGCAGACATCACATATAAGAATTAGTAAGCTGCAATATAATAAATGTTTGCTTTTGGCTTTAATACAACTTTATCAAAATAAATATGATTATCGTAGCAAGATTATTCTGGATAGCTAATGGTATGAAACTGGGAGTTTAATTGTTCCTGTGCCTAGGCTATGTATATGCCACATGCCCAATTTTGTAATGCACACTTTGCTTTTCTTTTATAATTTTGGACAAACATAGAAGGTGATAAAAATAGTGCATGTGTCATTCTAATTTATTAACAAGCCAGATTCCAGATAACACTGCTTACTAAATTTTTAAGAAATGCACATCCAAAAAAATAATGAGTCATTTTTTTTTTTCATGGGTTGATAGATTGATTTGCCTGGTCAATAAGGGGCATGGAAGCAGCAGTCTAAGAGAGTAAAATACCTTGACCTATGTGCTTATTGCACCCACTACATCATGTTGTTACAGATATCTACTGATTTATCTATATCACCCTGCTCTTTTACCTGCACTTTACTGTAAGGCATTTTCATAGAGTTACATGGCATGTCTCCCTTTCATCAAGGCTGTGAAAGAGCTGATTGAAACATCACAAAAACTGACAAGGCGGTGAGAGATTCTGTTTGTTGACAAAAATGTGCTTTATTAACTGCATTTTGATTAAATGCCATTTTATTGATAAAGGGTTAGAAATCTCCCAAGCGGCTTTTGTGGATGAAAAAAATACATCATCTTTTTTTTTCAGTGATAAGATACTTTCATCTTTATATCTACATTTTTCAGTTCCGCATGGATTGACTTATAAGTGGAAAATTACATAAGTCAACACATCCAGAATAGGATCTTTGTTCATTCAGAAAAAGAATATCATGCCTTTTTTCAATTCGGTTAGCAAAATACAGCTTATTGTACGTCTCAATGTGTCACTTACTGACTTCAAGCTGTTCACATGTAGCAGAATACCAGAGTAGTAGAAATAAACCAGGTTGCTATCATAAAAAAGAGATTAAAAGATCTGTTTTATATAGTGGGGCTGTTTTAATAAAAAAGAGCTATTTACAGCCTCAACCAGTCAAAAGAGCATACCTACAAAAAGTGTGCGCTTTGATACATTTTGATTAAGGTGCTAGTAAGGGACAGTGCATTAATCCTTGATCCCTAATGGTGACAAAGCTTTTGGTTTTTTTTTTTTTTTGTCCTTTTTAGGATTGAAAAGGTAAAAGCAAACTTAAAAAAGGGTACCTCCCTAAATAAATCCCAACCCCTATTACTGCTAGGAAAAGGGCTCCTTCAGGTGGCTGTACATATCTTT
Source organism: Aquarana catesbeiana (assembly GCF_042186555.1). Classification (NCBI taxonomy): domain Eukaryota; kingdom Metazoa; phylum Chordata; class Amphibia; order Anura; family Ranidae; genus Aquarana; species Aquarana catesbeiana. The sequence continues at coordinate 588,963,180 of NC_133326.1, forward strand.
CAGTATCTTTGCAAGCCCCCTGGAAACCTTGAAACCAAGGCCCGTGTCAGACAAGCAATCCTATCACCAGTGACAACTCACCAGGAACAGGATCACTTACACACTATTTAGTTTTTCCTATGCAGTCCTTTGCTAGCTAGGCCTTTTAGATATTGCCCTATCTTTGCTAAATCACTAGCCAGTGAAATTCTGCAGTGAGTTGGGCCAGCGAATACCTTTGCAATTCATTCTTCAATATGTTAAATAGGAATTGTTGGAAGTGACAAGACCTCAGAATTCCTGGCATAGGTTCGAGATTTGCATATCCGAATATGAGAAGCCACTATTGTACTCTTGACATGATCAGGATCAGTTGCTTTTTAAAAACATTGTCTTAGCATGCATTTATTACATAGGATAAGATATAAAAGTTGATAGACATTTTTCACTTCTGGAAGTAAGTACTAAGTGATATCAATGCTTGTAATATACAGTATATATAATAGATAAAATATTTACATGTGCTGTGTGTGGTTTTATTATTAGGCATCATAGGCTGTCAATCTTTTAGCTTTCTTTATATTAGCTAAAAATTTAAATCATGACATCAGATGAAATTTTATATCATACTTATAATGGTAGTACCTGCACTGGTTGCTAGGAAACAAGAGTATAAAGCGTGTAAGTGGTTCATTGAGGCCTGGGTTTGACTTCTACCCATTTGTCATTGGTATGAAAGAGGGAGCGGGTTAACTAAGGCTACTCCATTGTTGTTGCCCAGTAACACCAGTATTGAAAGTGGACTCCCCCCCCCTTCTTTCCTCTTCTTTCCCCTGCTACTCTCCCATCTTTCCTCCCTTCTTCTCCCCACTTCTTTTCCCTCCTTCCCCCCCTCCTCCTGATTTCATTTTCCTGGTGTATGTGTACAAGAGTGGCCCACACCACACACTTACTATTATTATCATCTTTATTTAGAACTTCTTTATCCTATTTCAGCTGCTACCACACATTTTTTGCCTCCTGTGTCCTCCCGGGGTGGGACACCAACCTGTGGTGTGTCCATAGCTGTCTTTGCGCCCCCATGGGTCCTCCATTGGTGAGTTACACTACTGTCTACCATACTCCATTAACCTAGCCTTACTTGGTAGCTTTAATCAAGCGATTTATTAATTGTTCTCTTTCTATGTAACTATGAGACTGTATCTGTTCATTTTAGATGCTTTGGGTAAACCTCCTGAAGAAGCGACAATCGTCGCAAAACTAGTCGAGGACCTGCTTCTACCCGCATCACTCTGCTCCCACCTACCTGATGGGATTTAGAATATACAATTGTTAATGTGTTATTTTCTATAATAATTTTGTCACACTTTACTGTGTATATTTTTGTATTTTATATATTTCTCTAATAAATGTATACTTTTTAAAATATCTTTATGTGTTTCCACTCACTGGGTACCGAGATAGTCCATTTTCAATACTGGTGTTACTGGGCAACAACAATGAAGTAGTCTTAGTTAACCCGCCCCCTCTTTCATACTAAAATTAGGATGATGGTACCCACCCCTACCCAATGTACTTATATCTAATGAGGCAACACAAATTTAACTATTTGTCATTGGTATTTTATGGAATTTCTAGCAATATCTAGGGGTTTTGAGCTGTCCTGCAGTGAAGGAAATCCATGACAAGAATTAGTAGAAATCCAGGGCAGAGCAAGAACAAACATGTGAGAACAATGCAGACACACAGGGGAATAATGTTGGAGGTACAGATGGATTTGTGTGGCAGGACAACTCCAAGTGTACAACCCACAGAATAGCTGCAACCTAGAGAAGATCTGGATAGGGCATTGTCAGTACATGGCAGATAGACAGTAACCAGAAACAACAAGATACTCATACGAAACGGATCAGAAGCAAATTTAATACAGGTTAGTTAACATGATCAGAATAAAGACAATACAGGACAGTTCACAATATGCAAGACAGAAGGGTTTGTTTTTATCTTTCAGACTTCCTTGGACAGACAAGCACTCATTATCCACTTCAGGCTTATGTTTATGCACTTGTAGGGTAGGGTTTGTAAGGCGGTCGTAATATCTTTCATGTTTCCTTCCTCGCTGGGTGCCAAGCAAGGGTCATATAACAGGCCTACCCCAGGGTGGGTTCTTCTGGGCTACACAAGGCACTTTGTACAGGGTCACCCCACTACACATGAGGTACCTTTACTCGAGCCACACTCACGACCCAAACAGATGACTAAACATGAATGAACTCAAGTAAACTCTCTCACCTTGGTTACTTGTGCCTTCTCCACCTGTCCAGCGTTTCACCGATATCTCACTCTGAGTAACAGTATGGGGACTCCATGCATGCACTTGACTTAACTCTTCCTCTTCCATACCTGCATACAGGATAAGAGCCCCAGTGGTGCAGATCTTCTCCCGTTACCATGGAACTTGGATTGTGGCCAAAAGAGTGCCGACAACATCTCCCTCACGGCAAGAGACCATTTCACCTGCCACATGTACACAGGCTGCTGGAGAAACCTTTGTTACCTTTGGTAGCCACTGTATCTTCACACTGCATTAGCTCTTGCACTGATGTCTTCATACCTCAATTTACTTAGTGTCCCAAGCTGTAGACTATGTGAGTCGGTTACTTGCATGGCACCCCTTGAGTAATTTCAGACCAGGCAAAGGCCAAGTTTCAAACATTTTACTTGAAGAATAAGTTAACATGATGACAGATATAATCAACAGTCCAAAATAAAGTGCCAACATTTCCTCACATCCCTAGTACCTAACTGCAGGCTTGTAGCTGCCCCAGCATGCCTGTTCAAGTAAAAGTTCAATACTGGTTGAGTCCATGTCTGAAATTTAGCTCCAACTTCAGCATAATACTGGCCATCCAGGCTCCAGTAACAGCATCAGAAAAGCCTGGCAAGGTGGACCAGGCCTAAATCGAACTGCTTCTTCCCTTTCACCTTACTTCTCTCCACACCATCTCCCTCTCTGGATCCGGACCTCCGTCCCTTTTATATCACACAGGACTAGGGATCGGACTCAGCCAAACCCGGCAAGAAAAACCTGGAAATTACAGTTAACCCCTAACTTCCAGTTGGGGCAACAGTAACCACTACCTGCCTACACACTCAACAGTCAATGACTTAAAAGCAGTTTGCTGATTGGAGAAGGAAGTAATTAGCTGTTACAACCAACCACACTTCATAGCTGTTAAGCACCCACAACTTCAATGACAAAAACCTGTAATCAATGACCTGCAGTTCCTTGTGGACAGATTAATACAGTAATTGAATGGAGAAGGCAATACGTTATAAAAAACTGTATTGATCTTACATGCAGGAGGTTAGCAATATAATGAAAGGTGATGTGTTCTGGGTTCTGAAATGACAATCCTATGTTCTGACATAATGACATTTTTTGACATTGCCATTTTCTGACATACTGAAATATTGTGACATTTTTGAACAGGGTCAGTAACACATTTTTAAACATCATTTCTACCATCTGGCAGAATGCTTTTGGTAGTCTTTAGTAAATACGAACAGAAACTTTTACAGTTCAACAGAAAGCCTACAGTAGCAAAAATATTAAACAGTTACAATCATAATATTGTTAAAAGAATAAAAATCAGAAGCAATTTCCAGGATTTTGCTTTTATCCTATTAAGAACCGGATGCCAATTAAAGTATTACTATGACAAGTGAAATTATAGAGTATAGTCAGCAGTTAAGAACACAAGCGTTCCTCATTTTTCTCTATACCTAGAGACAAAATATATTTAAACAGTTGGCTTAAAACCTTCTCATTATTTAACAACCTCCTTTTTTTCCCCTTTTGTGTTCTTACCGAATGACAGTTTTCTTAACACCAAGGTTCTAACAATTTTACATGTTATAAAGATCAGGAACCTCGGTGTGCTAAAAACATGAAGAGGGACTATTAAATGAACAAATAATCCTGCTTGTGGACAATGTGTTGACATTGGGTCTGAGTTGACACATATTTCTGAGACAATACTGGGATAACAGTAAAACAACAACCATAACATTCCCCTGTAGAATAACCTCACTTCATTGTGGAGTCTTGCTGTTTTAAGATTCCATCTTCACCCTCCAGAATGCCTTATGTCCCTTCTGTCAAGGAAAAGACCAATTAAAAGTCCTGACAGTATCATCACAGTCCTCGTACTGAAAACCTTGTCAGAAAATTTTCTACGGATCATGAGAAAACAAGACATGAAATAAAGAGCTAGGAATATTTTCAGTCATTTGTGAATTTAGAATGCTTGTAAGACTAACCTAGATTTATAATAGGGGCACATTGAGTGGTTAGATGTTACATTTATGGTCCCCTAATTTGAAGGAAATTTCAACCTAAATTATTTACTACACCACAGTCATACAAATGCATCATCCAGAGACAATTGTAGGTGGAGGCCTATAATATTACTAGATAGTCTGATTACACTACAGCAGTTGCAGGAAACCAGAACAAACACCCTTATGAAAATGTATTATTTTACCACAACACTCTTAATGGGATTTAATAGATGTTTTAAGTAGTAAACTGGAAATCAGACCCTTCACAAGCTTGAAGTCTGTCTTATATTCAATAGATTTTTATTGAGTTTTCCAATACAAAAACTGTTAGGAAACAATTCAGTTGTTACAAAGAACAAAGGGTCCGCCTGGCTTATATGAGTCCAGTTCAACCTGGTCAGACAACAGATATGATTTTGTTTGTTAACACATGTAACTGTACATTTGCTTTAACTTATAATATTTAGTTGACGAAGCAGGCGGGAAGGAAATGGGAGATAGGAGGGGTAGGATGGGGAAAGGGGGATGGTAGGAGGGGGAGGGAGGGGAGGGGGAAAAGGGAGGAGGGGAACTGGGGGCTGAGGGGGGATAGGATGACGAGTAAGGGGGGAGGGATCACCAGCACATCAGTGAGGGTTTTTCAGAACAGCATAGGATATATGCTAAAAAAAAAAAAAAAAAAAACAGTCTATTTGACAGTATTTCACATGTGTACTTTACATTTTGGATGTGTCAACCATTGGGACCACTGTACCTAGAATTTATTTATTTGCATGTTTTTCCTAGCTATTAATTTTTCCAATTCACATTGTTGGTTGAGATCTGCAATTGTATTAGCTATGGAGGGTGTTTCTGCAGTTTTCCATAGCCTAGTGATATTTAGCTTCACTGCTAGCAGAAGGTGTGTTATGACAGTTCTTGTGTTTGGGGGTAATTTTTCCAGCCCCACATGGAGCAGTGCTAATGCAGGGGTAGGGACAGAAGGTAGGCCAGAGATAGTAGAGATTAATATGAATATTTGCCTCCAGAACGAGGTAAGGGATTTGCAGTATCATGGTGTGTGGGCTATGGAGCCTATGCTGCCACAATTCCTCCAACGGCATGATGGGCTTCCTGGGTATATTTTCGATAACTGGTAGGGTGTTAGATACCACCTGTGTAGGTTTTTTTGGTATGTCTCCCAATGGTTGGAACAATGAAAGGCGGTGGAGGTGTACCTAAAGGCACGTTGCCACATATCAGAGGTTATGTGGACCCCCAGTTCCTTGGCCCATTTAGTTAAAGTGGGGATTTGCGAGTAGGGGCGGTCCTCATTTAGGAAGTTGTAATAACAGGTTATTCCTTTCTTGGGGTATGGGGAACAAGTGTAGAATTGGTATATTGGTTCCAGTAGTGTGGTTGTATATGGGAGTTTTGAGGATTTGAGAAAGTGGGAGATTCTCAAATAGGTGAAAAGTTCTGAGTGTGGGAGGTTAAATACCTGTCGGAGGTTCTCAAATGATTTTAATGACTTTTGATTAGCAAGGTCAATGATGTTAGTGATGCCTTGTTTGTGCCATACTGAGAGATTAAGGTCATTAAGATGCTTGGCAAGGGTTTTAAGGGGTATAGGTATCGAGTGGGTAGGGGAGCTAGGGGTATGTTTGGATAAGATTTTTTCCATGTTATTATTGAAGCTGAAACTGATTGGGGTGTGTCACTGTTGGGAGGAGGGCATCCTGCTGCTGTTAAGAGGAGGGAGTCTAAGGGGTATTTATTCTGGGGGGATAGAGTTTCCATGATAGACCAGATTTTTTCGGGTGTTGGGTGCCACCAGTAGTATATTTGGTCTAAGACGGAGGCATGCTAGTAACTGCTTACGCGGGGGAGGCTGACCCCTCCCTTTTTGTACGGTCTAGTTAAGACGTAGTTGGCACATCTAGGAGGACCCTCTCCCCATATGAATTTAGAGATTAGTCTTTGGATGGAAGTTAAAAAGGATTGAGGGAGGGATATTATCAATGTGCGAAATAGATACAAGAGTTTTGGTAGTATTATCATCTTAAAGGTGGAGATCTTACCAATTTTTGAAAGGCCTGTTGATCGCAAAGAGCGGAGTAATTGAGGGAGTTTTTGGAGAAAGGACTGGTAATTTAGTGTAAATAGTTGTTTTGGAGAAGGTGCTATTTGTATTCCCAGGTAAGGAAAAGAGTTATTTACCCAGGTGAATGGAGTAGTTTTCCGAAGGTGGGATTCCAATTGTGTGGGGAGGCACAAGGGCATTATTCCAGATTTTGATACGTTGAGCTTATAGAAGGAAACTTTGCTAAATTGAAAGATAATTTCCTGTATTTTCGGGAGGGATTGTTTTGGATTGGTAATCATTAGTATCACATCATCTGCAAATAACCTAATTTTATGGTCTGTGTTACCACTTTTGATTCCTGAAATTTGTTCATCGGTTCTGATTTTAGCCGCTAGGGGTTCCATTAGTAGGGCAAAAATAAGTGGGGAGAGGGGACATCCCTGCCGTGTGCCATTTGTTATGGTGAATGGGGTGGATAGGGCTCCTCCTGTGAGTACTGTTGCTGAGGGATTGGAGTAGAGAGAAAGTATTGCGTTTTGGAACCATCCCGTGATTCCAAATTTGTCTAAGACCCCTTTGAGAAAGCCCCAATGTATTCTGTCAAACGCCTTCTTTGCATCCAGGGATAGGAGCAGAGAAGGCGTTTGTGTTTGAATAGCATGGTGTATGAGGTTCAATACCCTTCTCGTGGCATCTGGTGCCTGGCGGCCTGGGATAAACCCGACTTGGTCGGGGTGCACTAGAGATGGGAGGTATGTTATTAATCTTTTGCTAAGGACTTTGGCTAATATTTTTATGTCGGTGTTCAACAAAGAAATTGGTCTGTAGTTTGTAGTTAAGGAAGGATCTTTATCTGTTTTTTTTATGGTCACAATGGTTGAGCGTAGCAAGTCTGTTGGTAGGGAGCCAGAGGAACCAACAAAGTTGAAGAGAGTCGCTAATTGGGGTGCTAGGATGTCATTAAATTGCTTATAAGATTTGTTTGAAAACCCATCCTCTCCAAGTGACTTATGTAAGGGTAGTTCTTTGATGGCTTTGGTTATTTCCTCTATGGTGAAGGGTCTGGACAAAGACGGATGAGATAGTGGGTAGAGTTATAGAATTTAAGAATCCTTGAATAGAAGGGTCAGAAGGTTGGTGTGTCAAAGGGTCGTTTTTTAAGTTATATAGGGAGGAATAATACTTGCTGTAACGAGCCCCTGCTCGCTCGATTCCACTCTCCCGACACTCTGCGGCTATAGAATCAGATTGCAGATTGCAACATCTGATTTTTCGGTCATCCGATTCTCTGGGAATTGAACTACAGCTATGTGCCGTTCAAATCCAGTTGTGATAGCTCAGAACAAACACCAGGCAGGCTGTATGTAAGTTCAACCAGGAATCTCTTTTATTGAAAGGAATACAGGCTCTTTTATACAGTAAAAGAGGAGGTGTATACCTCCTGCTCATATTACTCTGAACATACACCTGTGACCAGAAACCTAATTAACATGGCCTAATTAACTAATCCCTTTAGACAGCCTAGATGACTCAGTCATGACCTTTAGGCCAGACTGGCCGTCTTGTAGCTCAGAAAACACAATCAACATTATCACAAATCAACACAGAACTCTTCTTCACACAATAGCAGAGTTAATTAACACAAACAACAATGGGAATCTAATGACTCTTAGATCCCATACCAGACTTATTTACAATAAACACATTCTAGCAGGCAACAGACAGACAGGTGGCTGGAATTGACATCAGCATCTCCTAACAATATTTTTCCCAGCATTATGAATCAGCCACTATTTCTAATATGGCAAATCCAGGATCCCCAGAGTCTGTGTCTTTTGGGGGGATATGGACCTGAATCCAAAGTAACACCACCTCAAGGGACCTCAGGCATACAGCTCACAAAGAGCACCGTTCCCCCAAATTGCAGGGCCCACGATCGATCGCCAAGAGTCTAGCATTCAGTCCCCTCCAAAAGTCTCTCTCCCGGCTAGGTCTGCCACACTTGCTAAAGGCATTTGCAATGTCTTGCGGGTCTATTAGGAGTTGTCTAGAGGTGGAAGAGAGAAGAGATTTTGGCTTTCAAACGTTGCTCTTTAACTATTCGAGCCAACAGAGCTCCTGGTTTGTTACCGAGTGCGTAATGATTGGCCTTAGTGTATTTAAGGTTATTTTCATATTTGTACAGGAGTAATGATCTGAGTGACTGTCTTAACTCAAGGAGTTCACTGGATAATTTGTGAGAAGGATGGGTTTTGTTTTGCTGTTCTAATTTTTCAATTTGTAGCATGATCTCATCAATCTGCCTGTTCCTCTGGCTGTTCAGTCTCTTATTTAACTTAATAAGAATTCTACACATATAGGTGTACGCTGACCAAATTGAAGTCTGTCTTAGATTGGATGATCAGAATATATTTTTATGGGGCAACAGATGAGGAGGGGATAGAGTACTTGCATTGGATTCATTTAATTAATGTCCATCCACAGCCAAAGACACAGATGTGAGTCTCTTTAGAATATTCTGCATTGGTAAACAGGAGAGGACTGAGCCAGGGGGCAGGGGGGCCTTTCTCCCCCCATCTTCCCTGAGACAGCACAAATAAGGTATGCTGGGCTGGTGGACCCCAGTGGGGACAATAACTGCAGTCAGTGAAAGATTATTTGTGATAATGCCATGATATTTTACTGAAAGTGGATGTAAACCCACTTGCATCCTTTCTAAACTACTGCCATAGTGGTTATCTATAAGGATATACATGCCTCCTGAATATATCCTTACCTGTCAAATGTCTCCCCTCTATCTGTTATGAGACCCAAAAAACTGGAGATTCTGTGGGTGTGGTCTGTTGTCCGGAGCTCAGTGGGTGGAGTCGTGATGTCAGTAGACTCCCAACCCACCTCTACACTCCCCTTGTCAACATGCATTTTCTCTTGTGTTTTTCTTACACTGAACTTCTGCTGGTCTTGTGGATTATGCCCCATGATCACTAACATCCAAAAGAAAGGAGGGGGGATGGGAAGTACACAGAATGCCTTTCTCACACTCCTGTATGAGATATGTAAATCACCTGTCACTCACAGCAAGGGGGAGAAACAGACATCTATTTCTGACCGTTTTTATCTCACTGAAAAAAGATAAGAGGACTGCTCAGAGCTGGATTCTTTGTGGGCACAGATGATATGAAATCCTATACTGTACAAGGTACAAGCCTTAATTAAAAAAAAAATCGGGTTTACATCTACTTTAACTCCCCTGGCGGTATTTCCGAGTGTGGCTCGGGGTGCGATTTCAGTACCATTAGCGGTAAACCCGAGCCACACTTTGGGATCGTATCGCTGGATTCTGGAAGAGGTTACTTACCTTGTCCCCAGGATCCGGCGATGTACTCCCGCTGTGTACGGTGGCTGGATCTTCTGCCCGATGCACTCTGTGCCCTGGCTTCCGTTCTCTGCGAGCGTCATGACGCAGGGGGGTGGAACCAGCGTCAGATTCAAATAGTATAAAGCACAAACACACTGATACATTGTAATCTTATTGGATTACATTACTAAATAAAATAAAATTGACCTTAGTTTGCCCCCCAGTGCTTCATCCAGTGGCCTTGCCTGCAGTTTTACTGTACTTTCTGTCTGCAAACTGCAGAATGACCATGGCATCAAAAAAGCGCGCCTCTACCTTAAAAACAGCGACAGCGATACAGAATCGCTTGCAGAATTGAGTGATAGCGATTCGTGGGTAAGTTCGTCATCAGGCATGGAAAGCGATTTCAGTGATGATCCTGCGACTGTGGTCAGTGATGTGCGGACTTGGTGCTCGATTGACTGTGGTACGGAGCACGTGGTGTCCCCAAGATTCCAGTTTACTGGAGCACCCCGTATCAAAGTGGAAGTTGAAGATGACAACCGCTTGGCATACCTCCAACTCTTTTTGACTGATGAGGTTATAAAAAAAATTGTTACAGAGACAAAACGGTACCAGGAGCAATAAGCTGCTACGCATCAGAGGTTTGCAAGGAGCAGAAAGTGGGAACCAGTGACCAAAGAGGACATCTGGAAGTTTCTGGGCCTAATAATTTTTCAGTGAGTGGTGGGGAAAACCCTGCAGAAGTGTTTTGGACAAGTGTATTGGACAACCAACAAATTACTAGCCACTCCTTTTTTTGGCACAGTCATTGTCGGAGTACAAATTTTCTCTGATAATGAAGTATTTGCACTTTCAAAATAATGAAGAATTTGATGAGACTCCTCATCCAGCACCAAAACTGAAAACGATTTGGGAGGTATATCAAATTATTCAGAAAAATTTCCAGCAGACCTATGTACCAGATAAAGACATCAGTATCGACGAAAGTCTAATGGCCTACAAAGGAAGACTCAGCTGGATACAGTATATCGCGTCTAAGAGAGCATGATTTGGCATAAAATCACTCATGCTCTGTGAATCCAGCACTGGTTACATATGGAATTCGGTCCCTTACACTGGGAAAGGAACCAAATTCAACGAAAGATTCAGTAATTATGGAATGGCAACCGCTTCAGTTCTTACTTTGATTGAGGCATTGCTGAGTCAGGGCTACTGTGTAACCACAGATAATTTTTACACTTCTCAAGAACTCTATTGCCGCGTACACACGGTCGGACTTTTCGTCTACAAAAGTCCGACAGCCTGTCCGACAGACTTCCGACGTACCTTCGGCGGACTTGCGGCAGACTTTCTTACGAACGGACTTGCCTACACACGACCACACAAAAGTCCGACGGATTCGTACGTGATGACGTACACCGGACTAAAATAAGGAAGTTCATAGCCAGTAGCCAATAGCTGCCCTAGCATGGGTTTTTGTCCGTCGGACTAGCACACAGACGAGCGGATTTCGGGGTCCGTCGTACTTACGACGTAAAGATTTGAAGCATGTTTCAAATCTAAAGTCCGTCGGATTTGAGGCTAAAAAAGTCCGTTGAAAGTCCGGAGAAGCCCACACACGATCGGATTACCAGCCAGCTTTAGTCCGTCAGCGTCCGTTGGACTTTTGTAGACGAAAAGTCCGACCGTGTGTACGCGGCATTAGAGTTCCTTCTACAGCACAAGATGGATGCATATGGGACCGTTAGAGCTAACCGGAGTGACATGCCGCCAACCTTTGGCAATAAAAAGCTCAAGGCAGGAGAAATAGTTGCCTGGCAGAAAGGCAAAATAATGGCACTGAGATGGCGTGACAAAAAAGATGTGTGCCTAATGAGTACTATTCACAACACCTCTACTGTCATGGTACACACAAAAGGTGGAAAAGACATAATGAAACCACAAGTCGTGATGGACTAAAACACCATGGGAGGTGTTGACAGAGCTGACCAGGGCATGACATTTTATCCAGCCATGAGAAAGCAACAAAAAAAATATTACAAAAAAATCTTCAGGCATCTTCTTGAACAGTGCATGTGGAATGCCTTCATTCTTCTAAAAAAAAAGAGTGACAAGCCTGTGGTTCATGCAGACTTTGCTTGGAAAGTTGCTGAACTTATATTTCTCAAGCACCAAACACCAATGACTGTAAATAGATCTGGACGTCGTGCTGCTGGCGTTGTGAACCCAGATGAAGTGTAGCGCTAAGAAGTGAAAAGTGATGAATATGAAATGAAATACATAGGTGAAAAAAACACACAAATTCTAACGTGTTACATAGTGTAATTCCATAAATAAAAAAGTAAATTTATTATAAAAGAAATGCACTTACATTTAAGAAGTTTTAAAAAGCGCTTGTATATAAAAGAAGGCGGCAGTGGAGGACTCCGCTGCCGCCTTCTTTTAGGGAGGACTCCACTGCCGCCTTCTTTTAGGGAGGACTCCATTGCTGCCTTCTTTTATGGGAGGACTCCACTGCCGTCTTCTTTTATATACAAGCGCTTTTTAAAACTTCTTAAGTGTAAGTGCATTTCTTTAATAATAAATTTACTTTTTTATTTATGGAATTACACTATGTGGCCCCTTTTTTATTCTATATGGGCCGCATTCTGGGATATGTGATCACTCGTGTGGAGAGGATATTTCCATGAAAACAGTTGGGACCCCCATTTCTCCAGGTCGCCAAGACCCCCTTCCCCCCCCCATTGCCGGTGGGCAATACAAGCTGGTTTGACCCTTACAGTATATGCTGTTTCGGGTTCAAACCCTCCGGTAAGCCTCCAATTTTACTGGTTGTGGGAACTTCACACGTTCTTATTGAGGACACTGAGGTGGATTGTGCTTATTCCGTTGGATCTCTGAGAACCCTTGTCTATAATAGATTGATCAACAACCATTACCACACTATTTCCGTTTATGCTGTCTTGGAGCATAGGACACCTTAGAACGTTTTCGCTCATTGTGGTGACAGCACTTCACTCACAGTTGAAGACCATAATGGTCCTATTCACATACAGACTACAATGATGGACCCTTTTCATTAATACAGACACGTTAGAATTTGTGTGTTTTTTTCACCTATGTATTTCATTTCATATTCATCACTTTTCACTTCTTAGCGCTACACTTTGTTTCACAGGTTTATTTAACAAACATTCTTTTGTTGTGTTAGCTGCTCATTCAGAGTAAGCGCAGAATATATCACTGTTTTATGTTGTGAACCCAGATGCCTGACTGGTCGTCACTTTATTGACCACATTCCACCAACGGAAAAGAAGTCAGCACCCACAAGGATGTGTGTGGTTTTCTGCTCTAAACGTAATGACACTGGAAGAAAAATCAGAAAAGAAACCAGGTTCTATTGTCCTGATTGGACTTTGTGCTGTACCATGTTTTAAAATTTTCCATTCCCGGGACGTTTACTGAAGCAATATGACTACTAATATTGCACCCTTGTTTGGCCAAACAAAAATGTCAGTGTTTTTGATTATATTATTTACTAAAATGTATTGAATAAAAAGTAATATTATTATATTATTATTTGTTATTATGCATAATTATTTATTATATTATAATTTATGATTCCGTGTTTCAAACTTTATCATACCCAGGATCTCTACTAGACTCTGGTTTGGACAGATTTAAGTTATTCCTAAGAATTACAGGTCTACAATATAAAACACCAAATTTCCATGCAAAATAATGGTACCACTTTCACCACCAAAAATCTGAAATAATCATACCGCCAGGGAGGTTAAAAAAATCAGTATTACTTTCACATTCTTTACAATCCATTTTCTTAGCATTTACAGTACAGCATTCATATGCAAAAAGGTACATTACATTAAAAAAATACCCTCCTTTCACCTCAGGAAAGTCTGTGAAAGTGGGGAAAGACATTAATGATGGGCACAGTGCTGGATTGAGTGAGGACTCAGGTAAGTATAAAGGAGGGGGAGGAGGCAATACAGGTCCTGGAACATTTTTTTTTTATCTTAATACAGGGAATGTATTCATGTAAAAAAAAATAGGCTTTAAATTTTTTTTTTTTTTTTAACCACTTGCCCCCCGCCATATAGCAGAATGACTGCGGCAAAGTGGTTTCAAAATCCTGACTGGATGTCATATGACGTCCGCAGGATATTGAGCCGCTGCGTGCCCCCGGGGGCGCGCGTCGCGGCGATTGTTGTTGCGGGGTGTCAGTCTGACACCCCGCAGCACCGATCTAGGTAAAGAGTCTCTGACGGAGACTCTTTACCATGTGATCAGCCGTGTCCAATCACGGTTGAACACGATGTAAATAGGAAGAGCCGGTGATCGGCTTTTCCTCACTCGCGTCTGACAGATGCGAGTAGAGGAGAGCCAATCGGCTGCTCTCCTGACAGGGGGGGTCTGTGCTGATTGTTTATCAGCACAGCCCCCCTCAGATCCTACCCAGGACCACCAGGGAAGCCGCCCAGGACCACTAGGGAAGCCGCCTAGGACCACCAGGGAAGCCAGTCACACTGGACCACCAGGTATGCCCCTTAGACCCCCAGGGACATACTAATCAGTGCAAAGGCAGCTGCCAATCAATGCCCAGGCAGCTGCCAATCAGTGCCCACTCCAATGCCTACCACCAGGGATGCCTATCAGTGCGGCGTATCAGTGCCCATCAGTGCCACGTATCAGTGCCCATCAGTGCTCATCAGTGCCGCCTATCAGTGCCCATCAGTGCCGCCTATCAGTGCCGCCTGTCAGTGCCCAGCAGTGCCACCCATAAGAACCCATCTTTGCACCCTTTCAGTGCCCATCAGTGTCACCTATCAGTGCCCATCAGTGCCCACCAGTGCCTCCCAGTGCCACCCATGAGTGCCCATCAGTGCCGCCTATCAATGCCCATCAGTGTTGCATATCAGTGCCACCCATCAGTGCCGCCTACCAGTGCCTGATTGGTTTCTATGCAGAACTGCACCAGATTTTCCACGCTCCAGCTTAGTAAATCCCCCCCATGTGTTACATGCCATAATTGGCAATATATTACAATTAGTTATGCTGACAAAGCTTTCTGGCCTGTAACTACTGCTGATTAACAATGTATGTGGTTTCTACACTGTATACATACTTCTGTCATACAACACTTTTTTGGTCACTCTCCCCTGGAAAATGTCCTCACACATGCGTGTTTTAAATAAACATCTTTCTGTTCACCATAAGATGAGTGGTTTTGACCTAAAATACCACAACAATATGATCTGCTGGACCTGTCATAGGCCCTTTCCACCCCCTTTTACTATGAATGGGGAAGACAAACCTTTCATTCATCTGCTCGTACTCCATTCTTTAAGCACTTTTCATTGCTGGAAGCTATAGAACAGCTTCTATAAATGAAATTGGAGAGGGCGAACATAGTCAGCACCCTTCATGAGTGTCTATGACAGGTCTAGAGGCTGGTATTAACCCTCACAGCACTGGAAGATTACCACTATGGGGGTGGGGGTGGGGGGGGGGGGGTTGGCAGTCCAGCAGACTAAGGATTTAAATGAAGAGAGCAGCCACCACCACCACAAGGGGCATGTCTCATTCAATATAAGTACCATCTCTTATTCTTATAAAAATAACTAAACTTAAGCTCTAACAAAGTTGCATCTTAGTATGGGTTAGATCCACCTGTCTAGCAGTGTCTTTAAACATTTTTAAGAAGCATATGTATTAAGCAGTGAATGATGGGATTGCCTGTCATTAGCCGTCAAGTACTCATCCAATTAATTACAAAGTATAATGCCAAGAAAACACAGTCTGACTTTTCATCTATAAAAGTCCGGCGGACGCCAACGGACCAAAGCCGGCTGACAATCCGATAGTGTGTGGGCTTCCCCGGACTTTCGCCGGACTTTTCCAGCCACAAATCTGACGGACTTTAGATTTGGAACATGCTTCAAATCTTTACGTCGTAACTCCGCCGGACCCAGAAATCCGTTCGTCTGTATGCTAGTCCGACGGACAAAAACCCACGCTAGGGCAGCTATTGGCTACTGGCTATCAACTTCCTTATTTTAGTCCGGTGTACGTCATCACGTATGAATCCGTCGGACTTTTGTGTGATCGTATGTAGGCAAGTCCATTCATTAGAAAGTCTGCCGCAAGTCCGCCACAAGTCCGGCAAAAGTCAGTCGAAAGTCTGTCGGACGGGTTGTCGGACTTTTGTAGACGAAAAGTCCGACCGTGTGTACGCGGCATTATAGTGAATACAGTTGAGCTCCAGCATCTGTTGTTCTCCCATAAGAAATCCAGGTCTTTGTAATATTTACTGTATCTCTAACATGCCAAATCCTACAGCTTTCAGGGCCAATCTTATTTTGGTAAATCACCACAGTTTTATAAATAATTTACCCATTAACTCCTACAGACCAGCTCATTCTGACTCTCACCACTGCTTGTCCTAAGACTTAAAAAATGAACATTTTACTCTTAGGCCTGGTTCACACTTATGCATTTTTAATGTGCTTTCAGTTTTGCAGAAACACTCTACAGTCCATTTAACATAGTTTCCTATGGGTCATGTTCACATCTGTGCATTTTTTGGAAAGGGAAAGGGACGTTTTCCTGGTTTTTGGTTCCATAGGCTTCAATGGATCAAAAATGTATATTGAAAAACGCAAAATGCACCTGTAATATGTAAACTGCAACCTGCACAGGTGTGAACCAGGCCTTAAAGTTTATCTAAAACCAAAACTAATTTTTTTGTGTTGGATTGCACAGTGAGGGGCCTGAACCCCTGCCACATTAAATTATTGTCTGTGTCCATGTTAAGAAAAATCACCCTCCCAATTTGTCCTGGTGACCACTGTCACTAGGACTGATAGCGAGGGAAGATCCACAATTTTGAGAACCACCAGAACAGGAATAGAGAGTAATCTTTCAATGAGAACACATTTGCCAGTGACAAGAAGACCTTTAGAAATTGGAGAGGTGGGCAGCTAAATGGCAGGTTTAATTTTGAAAAATGTATAGTAATGCACTTGGGAGCTAAAAATATGAATGCATGTTCACTAGGGGAGGACCTATGGTGGAATCAAAGCTGGAAAATGATCTGGGGGTCCTAGTAAATTACAGACTCAGGAATAGCATGGAATGCCAGGCTGCAACAAGCAAGGGTAGAAGACTATTGGACTGCATTAAAAGGGGTATCTACTCAAGAGATAAAACTATAATAATTCTACCACATTACACAACTTTGGCTAGGCAACATCTTGAGTATGCTGTCCAGTTGGTCACCAATCCTCATGAAGGATGTGCTCGAACTGGAGAGAGTCCAGAGAGGGCAACAAAGCTAATAAGGTGGCTGGAGGACCTCAGTTATCAGCAATGTCGTGTACACACGAGCGGACTTTCCGGCATACTTGGTCCAGAGTCAACATCACCCGGTGACCACGCCCCCTAAAACGTCACAGTCCCAGAATGCCCAGGGACTGTGACATCATAAGGGGGCGGAGTCTCCGCCTATATAAGTCACAACGGAGCGCTCAGAGAGCAGTCCAGCCAGAGAGAGCGTCGTGTCAACATCTGCAGAAGAGAAGAGGGAAGAAGACAAGAAGCCCAGAAGCCCAGAAGTCCGGATCTCCGCTGGCAAAAGAGGGGCCTGAAGACAGCGGAGGAGCCGGCCGAAGAACTGGAACACTGGGAGAAGAGGCCGGAGAGAGCGGAGAAGAACCAACCGGACGCCGGGAGAAGAGGAACCGGAGGGACCCTGAAGCCGGAAAAAGACCACCGAAGCCGGAAGAAGACCCCCGAAGCCGGATGAAGACCCCCGAAGCCGGAGGAAGACCCCCCCGGAGCTGTTTAATAAATTATTTTAAAAACTTGTGTAGTGTGTGTGTTTTATTATTGACGCTTTTTCCCTAGGTGAATGGGTAGGGGTACCATGTACACCATACTCATTCACATAGGGTGGGGGGCCGGGATCTGGGGGCCCTCTTATTATAGGGGGCTCCCGGATTCCGATAAGCCCCCTGCCCGCAGACCCCGACAACCAACGGCCAGGGTTGTTCGGAAGAGGCCCTTGTCCTCATCAACATGGGACAAGGTGCTTTGGGGTGGGGGGGCCCCGCAGGGCCCCCCTCCCCCAAGGTACCCCCCCATGTTGAGGGCATGCGGCCTGGTACGGTTCAGGAGGGGGGGGGCGCTCACTCATCCCCACCCCCTTTCCTGACGGGCTGCGTGCTCGGATCGGGGTCTGGTATCGGCGTGCTCGGATCGGGGTCTGATTTGAGGGGGGACCCCACACCGTTTTTTCGGCGTAGGGGGTTCCCTTTATAATCCATACCAGACCTAAGGGCCTGGTATGCCCCGCGACGGGGCTCGCAAGGTGTCAATCTCGCCGATAAAAGCGGCAAGATTGACTTCCTTTTCTAGTCCCGTCGTACCTGAGTCACGTTCAAAATGAACGGACTTGTCCATGTGTGGGCAAGTCCGTTCGTTCTGAAAGTTCGCCGTAACTCCGGCGAAAGTCCGTCGGAAAGACGGGCGGATTTAGCCCGCCGGAAAGTCCGGTCGTGTGTGGGCAAGTCCGTCCGTTTTAAAGTCCGGCGCACCTGGCGGACAAAGTCCGTCGGAAAGTGTGCCGGACCAAGTATGCCAGAAAGTCCGATCGTGTGTACGCGGCATAAGAAACGTATTATTTATCTTACTAATATTTACTACTGAACTTCTTCTCCCTGGAGAAGAAATACTTAGGAGGGGATATGATTCCAATTTCATAGGTTGCTCTGCTTCCCCTATCTCAGTGCTGGAACGCTCCGAACTGGTCACTAGATTCTCTTCTTTCTTTCTCCCTCTTGATTTCTTATGCCGCGTACACACGGTCGGACTTTTCGGCTACAAAAGTCCGACAGCCCGTCCGACAGACTTTCGACGGACTTTTGGCGGACTTGCGGCAGACTTTCTAACGAACGGACTTGCCTACATACGATCACACAAAAGTCCGACGGATTCGTACGTGATGACGTACACCAGACTAAAATAAGGAAGTTGATAGCCAGTAGCCAATAGCTGCCCTAGCGTGGGTTTTTGTCCGTCGGACTAGCATACAGACGAGCGGATTTCTGGGTCCAGCGTAGTTACGACGTAAAGATTTGAAGCATGTTCCAAATCTAAAGTCCGTCAGATTTGCGGCTGGAAAAGTCCGCTGAAAGTCCGGGGAAGCCCACACACGATCTGATTGTCAGCCGGCTTTGGTCTGTCGGCGTCCGTCGGACTTTTGTAGACAAAAAGTCCGACCGTGTGTACGTGGCATTACACTTTTTCATATGTCTAACCTCACTCTCCCTTTCTCGCTCCCTTTTTATTTTTTTGATCTTCAGATACTTCCATTGGTTGGTCTAATTATGGGGTCCAAGTCCTTTGTTAATTGGTTAGGTTTATGCACTTTGATTCTTCTTTTGGATCTAAGGTCTGAGTTATAAGGGGATCAGGGTATCCTAGCGACACAGGGATTAGAAAACATTATTCCCTCTGAGGTATCATCTAACGGTTCTGCTTTCTTCTTCAACTGCTCCCTTTTGGTTCGTGATGTTCACTTTCTGATTCAACCGTTTATTTGTTTCATATATAACATGCAACAGTACTTTGCTGTGTCCTGTACTTTGATCCTGTGTCCTGATATTTGTTTATGTACCCTCAGAATTCATATACTGTCATGTTGTACATATTTGTTACACTTAGACACAACCGCTTTTGTATCTTTTTTCACTTTCGTATAAGTTAATAAAGATATTGAAAGAAAAAAGAGGAGATATGATCGTGACATAAAAATCTTTAAATTGTGCCTCTAGCATTGGAAAGAAACTAGTTAACCTAAGGTCTCTAAAAAGGACAAGCGGCCACACAATTAAATTGGACGAGACGTGGTTCAATCTTCAACTATGTAAGGGGTTCTTTACTGTTACTCTTTACTGTTAGAGGACAGTGGGATGTGGAAAGATGTGAAAACTGTGGTGTCAGCAGAGAGTATAGATGAATTCTTAAAATGTTTAGATGTGTTTCTTAACAAGCGCAATGTGCAGGGATATGGAAAATGGTAGTGACACACACACACACACACACATATACAGGTTAAATTGGATGGACTGGTATCTTTATTCAACCTTACCAGCTATGTAACTATGTAACTGTCTAACAAGGTACTTAACTCACTTTCTAGAGATTTTTGCTCACTTTTTGTCATGCCTTTAGGATATGAATGGAAGGAAAAAAATCCTAAAGCCGCATACACACGAGCAGAATGTCCGACAGAAAAAGTCTGACGGAAGCTTTTCATAGTCTATTCCGATCGTGTGTATGCCTCATCAGACTTTTTTTTTCGAAAATTCTGACAGCCCTAGGAATAGAACATTTTCTAAATATTTCCAACGGAACCAATTCCTATCGGGGAAAACCGCTTGTCTGTATGCTGTTCCGACGGACCAAAAATGACGCATGCTCTGAAGCAAGTACGAGACGGAAGCTATTGACTACTGGCTATTGAACTTCCTTTTTCTAGTCCCGTCGTATGTGTTGTACGTCACCTCGTTCGGGACGGTCAGACTTTGGTCGGACTTTGGTTTGACCGTGTGTAGGCAAGACTGCTTGAATGGAATTCCGTCGGAGTTCCGTCGGAGAAACCTTCGGAGTTTATTCTGACGGCAAAACCGGTCGTGAGTACAGGGCATAACAGGGGTTTTACCCATTCCCTACTCTATCCAAATTCTTCAATCATATTAACTGTTATTTGTCATCTCCACCCACTGCCAGACAAGTTTATGATTTTACCAGGATGGACATACAGACAAACCTAAGCAGGTGAATGTGCCTAGACCTGCCTGCCCTTTTTTAATATGCCATTTTAAATATATTGGAAACTAAAAGCTGTAGAATTTTGAGCAACTGTCATATCGTCTGTGAAACACAGAAGGCTTCTGGGTGTCTCGTTGGTGAACATCTTTCATTACAGACATAACTATGTAAGATATGGTGAAGGTGAAAGACAAACACGTTTATAATTTATAAAATTACTTTCAGCATGTGTTTGCAGAAATAATTCCACGGCACAATTCCACAGCAGCAGAAAAGTGGCTACTCGGTAACGGAGAATTCAGCAGTGAGAGAAAGGTTTTCCTTGTTCTTTTGAAAAGAAAGTCACTTTAATTACATTGAACACTGTGAGGTTATCTCTCCTGTCACCAGCTTCACATCAACTGAGCGCCAAGAGCATGTTGACATGAGAAATTATTTAGTTTGTGACTGGAGGTATTTGCATAAAGATGCCTCTTGTTTTTCCACCAGTGAACATGTGTGTGCGGCTTGTAAATTCTGTTCTTACAGTATGTAACCCTTTCCACTGGCTGCACAGAGTTTGTAGCACAAATGCTCACATTTACAGAGATGAGCAAATGGGCCGTGATTTGTTTCTGAAGATGATGGCAGAATTATTCTGTAGCTTTAAACTGTTTCAAATTTGGCATTACAATTTTTGTTCCCAGAAATAGTGCCTAAAGAGAAAACCCTATGTCTAACCAAATAAGTATACTAAGTGTTGATACTTACATATCGATAAGTTAGGCTTGCTTTGTAGTTTAAATTTCACTCCACTGCAATGCTAAATATAGACTTTATATTTTTAGGCCACTCAGAGGCTGTGCCCTGTAAAGAATTTCCAAAAACCTTCCCTCCCTAACCCTGGCATCAACTGAGGTCTTGGACGCAGCCAGAGAATCCTTGTGCAATTTGCACTGACAATCTTCTAAAATCACACAAATTTTTTTTCAACCTCTATCAGGACCTTAGTTGACATTAGGGCAGCAGAGGGGGAGAAGCTGGGTATCTGGGAGTGACCTAGCCTCCAACACTCCCGAAAGGTATTGGTGGTACTTAAAGTGGTTCTAAAGTCAGAAGGTTTTTCATCTTAATGCATTCTATGCATTAGGATAAAAAAACTTTCTGTGCAGAAGCTGCCCCAGCACCCCCTAATACTTACCTGAGCCCCATCCCTCTCCAGCGATGTCCACGAGTTCCTTGGCTGTCCAGGACATTCCTCCTGATTGTCTGAGACACAGCAGCTGTGCCATTGGCTCCCGCTGTTGTCAATTAAAGTCAGTTAGCCAATCAGGAGAGAGAGGGGGTGGGCTCCGTGTCTGAATGGACACATGGAGCTGCAGCTAGGCTCGGGTGCCCCCATAGCAAGCTGCTTGCTGTGGGGGCCCCTTAGCAGGAGGGATGGACCAGGAGAGCCTAAGAGGGACCCGAGAAGAGGAGGATCTGGGCTATTCTGTGAAAAAACACTGCACAGGGCAGGCAAGTATAACATTGTACTGCTGTGGAGGTAATCACGTACAATGCTCTGATATCACAGTATGCCAGTGTCACCAGCCATTATCTCTGATCACTGTCACAGCAGTTCAGTGTCACCAGACCAGTGATGCCACACAGTGTCCCTAATCACCACCACACCACTCACATTGTCATATTTTCCCTAATCACTATCACACCAGTTGGAGCACCTCTAATCACCGCCACACTAGTCATATTGTCCCTAATCCCCACCACCACACCAGTCAGGTTGTCTCTAATCACGTCACACCAGTCATATTGTTCCCAATAACCACCACAGCAGTTGAATTTAGTATAATTAGGACAATAGCATGGACTCTTAAATATTAAATAATAAATTGTACAGAAACTTATTTGAATCCAGTGCATGGACCAGTATATCGTTCTCTGAATTATATATTGTCATCAATAGATTGACTCTTCTGTCCCATATGCTGGACTAGAACACCTTGGGTCCTCTTCATTTGGGGAATTGTCCATCCATTGGCTGTTTTTAATTAATTGCGCATATCGTGATGATGACTGGTGCAGATATTTTGTGGGTGTTTCCACTGTCCTGGTGCTCAAGGGCCTCCAAAAATGTGATCGTTAATCAGGAAATTAGAAGTTTAACTTATCCCCTAGAACATCTGAAAGTGCTCCTTGGATTTTGGTCCTCTCTATGTGGCTAGGCTGTAGAAAAAATCTCACACATGTGGTATTGCCACACACGGGAAGAGTAGCAGAATGTGTTTTGAGGTTTAATTGTAAGTATGCCTATGATGTGTGTTAAAAATATATATTTTGAAAAGACTCACTATGCCTTTCATAAAATACCTCAGAGTGTATGCTTTCCAAAATGGGGTCATGTTGTAGGTGTTTCTACTGTTCTGGTGCTCCAGGGCCTCCAAAAATGTACTAGGTAGTCAGAAAATTAGATGCATAACTTATACCCCTTTAAAGCCCAAAGGTGCTCATTGGGTTTCAGGCCCCTTTATGAACCTAGGCTGTGAATAAGTCTCACACATATGGTATCCCATACTCAGGAAACATACCTGTAGCAGAATGTGTTTTGAGGCATAATTATAAGTATGGCTATGAATATGGTGTGTATGAAATCAAATTTTTGTGAAAAAAAAAATCAAATTTTTTAATTTTCCAAAAAATTGTGACCAAAAACTTCCTTTTTGAAAAAACTCACCATGCCTCTTACTAAATACCTTTGACTGTCTACGTTCCATAAAGGGGGTTGTAATAGTTCTGCGTATTGGGCACATGAAAATCGCTGTATGCGACATCCGTTTTGATAATGTCTCAGCTTATCCCAGCCATTTTAGCAGAAAAAGAGGAATAGCACAGTGTCTGTTAGGGGTGTTGAAAGTACAGTGCCTTGAAAAAGTATTCATACCCCTTGAAATCTTCCACATTTTGTCATGTTACAACCAAAAACGTAAATGTATTTTATTGGGATTTTATGTGATAGACCAACACAATGTGGCACATAATTGTGAAGTGAAAGGAAAATGATAAATGGTTTTTACATTTTTTTACAAATAAATGTGAAAAGTGTGGCGTGCATTTGTATTTAGCCCTCCTGAGTCAATACTTTGTAGAATCACCTTTCGCTGCAATTACAGCTGCAAGTCTTTTTGAGTATGTCTCTACCAGCTGTACACATCTACAGAGTGACATTTTTGCCCATTCTTCTTTGCAAAATAGTTCAAGCTCTGTCAGATTGGATGGAGAGCATCTGTGAACAGCAATTTTCAAGTCTTGCCACAGATTCTCAATTGGATTTAGGTCTGGACTTCGACTGGGCCATTCTAACAGATGAATATGCTTTTGTCTAAACCATTCCATTGTAGCTCTGGCTGTATTTTTAGGGTCGTTGTCCCATTGGAAGGTGAACCTCCTCCCCAGTCTCAAGTCTTTTGCAGACTCTAACAGGTCTCCTATAAGATTGCCCTGTATTTGGCTCCATCCATCTTCCCAGCAACTCCGATCAGCTTCCCTGTCCCTGCTGAAGAAAAGCATCCCCACAACATGATGCTGACACCACCATGTTTCACAGTGGGGATAGTGTGTTCAGGGTGATGTGCAGTGTTAGTTTTCTGCCACACATAGCATTTTGCTTTTAGGCCAAAAAGTTCAATTTTGGTCTCATCTGACCAGAGTACCTTCTTCCACATGTTTGCTGTGTCCCCCGCATGGCTTCTCACAAACTGCAAACAGGACTTCTTATGGCTTTCTTTCAACAATGGCTTTCTTCTTGCCACTCTTCCATAAAGGCCAGATTTGTGGAGTGCACGACTAATAATTGTCCTGTGGACAGATTCTCCTACCTGAGCTGTGGATCTCTGCAGCTCCTCCAGAGTTACAGTGAGTTTCTTGGCTGCTTCTCTGATGATAGCTATCCTTGCCTGGCCTGTCAGTTTAGGTGAACGGCCATGTCTTGGTAGGTTTGCAGTTGTGCCATACTTTTTCCATTTTCACATGATGGATTGAACAGTGCTCCATGAGATGTTCAAAGCGTGTTTTTTTTTTTTTATATATAACCTAACCCTGCTTTAAACTTCTCTACAACTTTATCCCTGACTGGTCTGGTGTGTTCCTTGGCCTTTATGTAGCTGTTTGTTCACTAAGGTTCTTGAAAAAAACCTCTGAGGGCTTCACAGAACAGCTGTATTTATACTGAGGTTAAAGAGGAGGTCCAGCCTGAGTGAAAAAAATTAAAAGTCAGCAGCTACAAAAACTGTAGCTGCTGACTTTTAATATTAGGGCAATTACCTGTCCAGGGAGCCCGCGATGTCGGCACCCCAGCCTATCTTCTGCTTGATTCCCGAGTGCTGCCACCACCATTCCTGGTAAGGGAAGGCTTTCGGCTTCACTGCTGGTTCCCTACTGCGCATGTGTGAAGCGTGCTGCGCTTTCTAATTGGCCCGGCAGCAGGGGAAGGAGAAGAGGGGCCGAACTTCTGGGAGATTGGGTCACGGCCCAGTCTCCGGAAGTGGGGAAGGGGACCCCTGAAATGTGCCAAATGTGGCACCGGAGGGGGGGGAAGTGCATAAGTGGAAGTTCCACTTTTGGGTACTTTTGGGGACTCCACTTTAAATTACACACAGGTGGACTCTATTTACTAATTAGGTGACTTCTGAAGGCAATTGGATCCACTAGATTTTAGTTAGGGGTATCAGAGTAAAGGGGGCTAAATACAAATGCACGCCACACTTTTCAGATATTTATTTGTTATCATTTTGAAAAAACATTTATCATTTTTTCTTCCACTTCACAATTATGTGCCACTTTATGTTGGTCTATCAAATAAAATCTAAATAAAATACATTTGCGTTTTTGGATGTAACATGACAAAATCTGGAAAATTCCAAGGGGTATGAATACTTTTTCAAGACACTGTAATCATGTAATTGATGCATTGCGATTCAGCTTTAAATGATTCTGCATCGATGCAGAAAATGGCTGAATCGCGATTGCATTGATGACATCATCCCGGCCTGCCCCTGTCAGAGTCCTCCCCTCTCTCATCTTCTCCCTGTGTATGTCAGACAGAGCAGCGATTTCCTGCTGTGTCACATCTGAAATGTTCGCCGGCGGCTGTAACAAAGTCCTGCCCCCTAGACCGGCTTCTGTGATAGACGGCACACTGATCCAATGTCGGGAAATTGATTCAGTGTGACGTTTATCATAGGAGCCAGTCTAGGAGGTGGGACTTTGTTGACAGTGGCCGCCGGGTTATTCAAATCCAATCTCTGT
This sequence comes from Aquarana catesbeiana, assembly GCF_042186555.1. Classification (NCBI taxonomy): domain Eukaryota; kingdom Metazoa; phylum Chordata; class Amphibia; order Anura; family Ranidae; genus Aquarana; species Aquarana catesbeiana. The sequence continues at coordinate 588,989,063 of NC_133326.1, forward strand.
GACATAGCGGGGGATCCCTGCTCTGTGTGACTCAAACACTGGTGAGGCTGCATTTGATGGGCACAGTAAGGCTGCATTTGATGGGCACTGATGAGGCTGCATTTGATGGGCACAGTGAGGCTGCATTGATGGGCACAGTGAGGATGGGCACAATGAGGCTGCATTTGATGGGCACAGTGAGGCTGCATGTGATGGGCTCAGCCTCATTTGATGGACACAGTGAGGCTGCATATGATGGTCACAGTAAGGCTGCATTTGATGGGCACAGTGAGGCTGCATTTCATGGGCACTGATTAGGCTGCATTTTATAGGCACTGGTGAGGCTGCATTTCATGGGCACTGGTGAGGCTTATTTGATGGGCACTGGGGAGGCTGCATTTTATGGGCACTGATAAGGCTGCATTTGAAGGGCATTGACAAGGCTGCATTTGATGGGCACAGTGAGGCTGCATTTGATGGGCACAGTAAGGCTGCGTTGATGGGCACAGTGATGCTGCATTTGATGGGCAATGTTAAGGCTGCAATTGATGGGCACCATAAGGCTGCATTTGGTGGGCACGGTGAGGCTGCATTTGATAGGCACAGTGAGGCCGCATTGATGGGCATAGTGAGGCTGCATTTGATGGGCACAGTGAGGCTGCATTTGATGGGCACAGTGAGGCTGCATTGATGGGCATAGTGACGATGGGCACAATGAGTCTGCATTTGTTGGGTACAGTGAGGCTCAGGGCCGTCTTTAGCGCAGGGCAAACGGGGCACTTGCCCTGGGCCCAATCTTTGTTGGGGGGCCCTCACTAGCTGTGAATTGGGGCCCCGATGACAGCTTTGCAGAGCGCACAGAGGACACGGGAGGATGTATTCCTCGCTAGCCAGCTGAGAGGGGGCGGGGCCGGGAGCTTCACTGACGCTCTGACCCCGCCCACGTGCAGCCTTTGTACTCGGAAAAGAGCTTCTGTAGTGAGAGCCAGTGATCGGAGTGGGAGTGTCAGTGGAGCTTCCGGGAGCTCCAATGACACTCCCACTCCGATCACTGGCTCTCACTACAGGCACTCTACTCCCAGTACACAGGCTGCACGTGGGCGGGGTCAGAGCGTCAGTGGAGCTCCCGGCCCCGCCCCTCTCAGCTGGCTAGCGCGGAATACATCCTCCAATGTCCTCTGTGCGCTCTGCAAATCTGTCATCGGGGCGACCATTCACGGGTGATGTGGGCCCCCCAACAAAGCATCAGTGGAGCTCTCAGCGGCTTTAGTGAGAGCAGAGAGTGGGAGCCCCGCCCACAGTCCTGAATGTATGTAGTAAGTTTGGCTGACCAGGTATGTCCTTACAACCATAAAATGCCTGACTGTTTAAACCCTGAGCTGTGTTATTTAACTGTAAAGCTGTGCATTGCTGAAAGTTCTCTGACCATCCCCTGTATAATGTCTGCAGTCTCTGATTGTCTCCTGCAGTATGTCCGCAGTCTCTGATTGTCTCCTGCAGTATGTCCGCAGTCTCTGATTGTCTCCTGCAGTATGTCCGCAGTCTCTGATTGTCTCCTGCAGTATGTCCGCAGTATCTGATTGTCTCCTGCAGTATGTCCGCAGTCTCTGGTAATCTCCTGCAGTATGTCTGCAGTCTCTGAGTGTCTCCTGCAGTATTTCCGCAGTCTCTGATTGTCTCCTGCAGTATGTCCGCAGTCTCTGATTGTCTCCTGCAGTGTGTCCGCAGTCTCTGATTGTCTCCTGCAGTATGTCCGCAGTCTCTGATTGTCTCCTGCCGTATGTCCGCAGTCTCTGGTAATCTCCTGCAGTATGTCCGCAGTCTCTGATTGTCTCCTGCAGTATGTCCGCAGTCTCTGATTGTCTCCTGCAGTATGTCCGCAGTCTCTGATTGTCTCCTGCCGTATGTCCGCAGTCTCTGGTAATCTCCTGCAGTATGTCCGCAGTCTCTGATTGTCTCCTGCAGTATGTCCGCAGTCTCTGGTAATCTCCTGCAGTATGTCCGCAGTCTCTGATTGTCTCCTGCAGTATGTCCGCAGTCTCTGATTGTCTCCTGCAGTATGTCCGCAGTCTCTGATTGTCTCCTGCAGTATGTCCGCAGTCTCTGATTGTCTCCTGCGGTATGTCCGCAGTCTCTGATTGTCTCCTGCAGTTTGTCCGCAGTCTCTGATTGTCTCCTGCAGTATGTCCGCAGTCTCTGATAATCTCCTGCAGTATGTCCGCAGTCTCTGATTGTCTCCTGCAGTATGTCCGCAGTCTCTGATTGTCTCCTGCAGTATGTCCGCAGTCTCTGATTGTCTCCTGCAGTATGTCCGCAGTCTCTGGTAATCTCCTGCAGTATGTCCGCAGTCTCTGATTGTCTCCTGCAGTATGTCCGCAGTCTCTGATTGTCTCCTGCAGTATGTCCGCAGTCTCTGATTGTCTCCTGCAGTATGTCTGCAGTCTCTGGTAATCTCCTGCAGTATGTCCGCAGTCTCTGAGTGTCTCCTGCAGCATTTCCGCAGTCTCTGATTGTCTCCTGCAGTATGTCCGCAGTCTCTGATTGTCTCCTGCAGTATGTCCGCAGTCTCTGATTGTCTCCTGCCGTATGTCCGCAGTCTCTGGTAATCTCCTGCAGTATGTCCACAGTCTCTGATTGTCTCCTGCAGTATATCCATAGTCTCTGATTGTCTCCTGCAGTATGTCCGCAGTCTCTGTTAATCTCCTGCAGTATGTCCGCAGTCTCTGATTGTCTCCTGCAGTATGTCCGCAGTCTCTGATTGTCTCCTGCAGTATTTCCGCAGTCTCTGATTGTCTCCTGCAGTATGTCCGCAGTCTCTGGTAATCTCCTGCAGTATGTCCGCAGTCTCTGATTGTCTCCTGCAGTATGTCCGCAGTCTCTGGTAATCTCCTGCAGTATGTCCGCAGTCTCTGATTGTCTCCTGCAGTATGTCCGCAGTCTCTGGTAATCTCCTGCAGTATGTCTGCAGTCTCTGATTGTCTCCTGCAGTATGTCCGCAGTCTCTGATTGTCTCCTGCAGTATGTCCGCAGTCTCTGATTGTCTCCTGCAGTATGTCTGCAGTCTCTGATTGTCTCCTGCAGTATGTCCGCAGTCTCTGATTGTCTCCTGCAGTATGTCCACAGTCTCTGATTGTCTCCTGCAGTATGTCCGCAGTCTCTGGTAATCTCCTGCAGTATGTCCACAGTCTCTGAGTGTCTCCTGCAGTATTTCTGCAGTCTCTGATTGTCTCCTGCAGTATGTCCGCAGTCTTTGATTGTCTTCTGCAGTATGTCCGCAGTCTCTGATTGTCTCCTGCAGTATGTCCGCAGTCTCTGATTGTCTCCTGCAGTATGTACACAGTCTCTGATTGTCTCCTGCAGTATGACCACAGTCCCTGATTGTCTCCTGCAGTATGCCCGCAGTCTCTGATTGTCTCCTGCAGTATGTCCGCAGCCTCTGAGTGTCTCCTGCAGTATGTCCGCAGTCTCTGATTGTCTCCTGCAGTATGTCCGCAGCCTCTGAGTGTCTCCTGCAGTATGTCCGCAGCCTCTGAGTGTCTCCTGCAGTATGTCTGCAGTCTCTGGTAATCTCCTGCAGTATGTCCGCAGTCTCTGATTGTCTCCTGCAGTATGTCCGCAGTCTCTGAACCTCTCCTGTAGTATGTGTATTAATGTGCCCCTTTACTTGCTCAATTATTTGGGATTGCTCCACTGCTCAGTGAGAGGTAATGATGTGTATGAACCTCTAGCAACCAATCAGCAAACAGTAGTGATCTGATTTAATCTCTAGCAACCAATCAGTAAGTGCTAATGATGTGCTGTAACCCCTAGCAACCAATTAGTGAGCGCTAATAATGTACATTAACCTCTAACAACCAATCGCCAAGCAGAAATTATGTGTTGTAACCTCTAGAAACCAGCCATTGAGCAGTAATGATAGGCTGTAACCTCTGGCAAACAATTGAAATCGCTGCGTCATCTGCTGCAGTAAACTGATTTTGAGTCTACCTGCTATTTTTTGTATGTCTCAAAATGGAGGGGGGCCCCAAGAAAATGTTTGCCCAGGGCCCAATCAAAATTAAAGACGGCCCTGGTGAGGCTGCATGTGATGGGCACAGCCTCATTAGATTGACACAGTGAGGCTGCATTTGATGGGCACAGTGAGGCTGCATTTGATGGGAACTGATTAGGCTGCATTTGATGGGCGCTGGTGAGGCTGCATTTCATGGGCACTGGTGAGGCTGTATTAGATGGGCACTGGCAAGGCTGCATTTGATGGGCTCTGATAAGGCTGCATTTGAAGGGCATTGATAAGGCTGGATTTGATGGGCACAGTGAGACTGCATTTTATGGGCACAGCCTCATTTGATGGGCACATTGATGCTGCATGTAATGGGCACAGTGAGACGGCATTTGATGGGCACAGTGCGGCTGCATTTGATGGGCACTGATTAGGCTGTATTTCATGGGCACTGGTGAGGCTGTATTTGATCGGCACAGGTGAGACTGCATTTGCTGGGCACTGGTGAGGCTGCATTTGATTGGCGCTGGTGAGGCTGCATTTGATGGGCACTGATGAGGCTGCAATTGATGGGCACTGTTGAAGCTGCATACATGGGCACTGGTAGGGCTGCATTTGATGGGCACTGGTGGGGCTGCATTTGATGGGCACTGATGAGGCTGCACTGATGAGGCTACATGAATGAGACTACACTTATGCCATGTACACACGACCGGACTTTTCGTCGGACTGAACCCCGAAAGGTTTAGGGGCGGCATATACACCGCTCTCCCGCACCGCTCCAAAGATGCTGCTTGCAGGACTTTTTTTCTTGTCCTGCAAGCGTATCGCTCCATTGTGAAAGCACTTGGGTTTTCACACTGGGGAGGCTTGAGAGGCGCTTTTCAGGCACTATTTTTAAAATGCCTAAAAAAGCGCCCCAGTGTGAAAGGAGTCTTATGAGGCTGCATTGATAAGGCTGCACTGATATTGCTGCACCGATGGGCACTGATGTCTTTTTGATAAAAACTATGGGCAGTAATCATGATGCTTCATGACGCGTTGCGGAATCAAATCAACTTGAATTATGAGACCAGTAAAGATGTGCAGCTCTAGTGTCTGTGCCCCCTCCCTTCTCTTTCAGGTCATGGAATACACAAACTGTTAACTGATTCCAGGACCTTCTTATCAGCCCATTGATCAGACACACACACCATTTCCATTAACCAGTACACACTTCAGTCTAGAAACCTTAATAAAAATGTCAGACTCAACAGGCCGAATTGGTCGATCACTTTGAATTTTTTAGAAAATGAATAAACAAAACAAAATTTAATGGAAACTAAACAAAACTAAATTAATTCCAAAACGAATCAATGAAACAAAATTAGTAACATAAGGAATCTATCCGAAATGAAACAAAACAAATGTTTCTATTCTGTACATGTCTAATGCAGCCTAACCATGGCTGCAAGGTATTTCTCAGGGTAGGTTCCTGTAGGTAGAGAGCTGTTACTCTATAACAGAAAGTATCTATACCAATACTTTCATGGCATGATTAACAGCTATTATTTTAAAAAGACAGAAGAAAAATTATATGTGTAACAATTATAAAATGCAGGCATATCATTGGCAGCCCGCTAAACCTGGATGCTGAGCTTTTCTGAATGGAAAAAAAATAGCATTTTGCTTCTCCCTGTCCCCGACAGAATCCTATTGGCCAGTCACTGTATTGGACTGCATTACTAGGGACACAGAAGGGGACAAGCAACCTACATCACTACCAGGTTTCTATACATATCTACAGCAGACGTCAGTGCCTCCTCTATAACATCTTTGCCTTGTTTTGGTATAGCTACAGTTATAAGCCACGCCTAATGCCCAGTCTTCCATCCTCTTCGACCATAACTCATTATACTTCCCACCCCATAGATCCTTTGCTAGCACAACTGGATTCATTGATCATTGATCTGCATGCTTAGGTCCTACAGAAGACCTCTTGTGTGCAAACTATAATAACATCTTAAAGTTATGGTAAAGGTTTTATTTTTTTTTGTAAAATAACAAACATGATTTTGCACAGAGCAGCCCCGATGCTCCTTTTCTGGGGTGTCCCCTTGGCGCTCCTAGCTCCTCCCCTTAATTTTGTTCTCCCACGGAGAGACGCTTTCCCTGGGGGCACCCGTGCTGGCGCTCTCCTGAGTCCTGCTGCTGCGTCCATTGACACAGACAGCAGGATTCGGCCCTGCCCCCAGCTCCTGTGTCACTGGATTTGATTGACAGCAGCGGGAGCTAATGGCTCCTGCTGCTATCAATCTATCCAATGAGGACCCGAGGCAGCAGGTAGAGCTGCTGGGCTCATGCTCGTGGCTGGAACAATCGGGTTCAGGTAACAAAAAGGGGTCTCTGGGGGGAAAGCAGCGCAGAAGGTTTTTCACCTTAATGCATAGAATGCATTAAGGTGAAAAACCTCCAGTGTATACAACTCCTTTAATCTACAGATTGGACATACTCCTCCATGGCAAAAGAGTTACTCTACACCAGCTGATGCATTCTTTGTTGCTTAACATTCTCATGCCATCATGGCCTCTTTAGAAGCACCAGGGTCTTTAGAAGCCTAGAATTTCCTGGGGGAACATGGTCTCTGGTTCCACGTTCCCTCAAAAATTGGAAACTGTAAAGTCTTCATAGGTAGGACTTAGTTATCTCTCACATGCTGTAGACCAGTGCTTCTCAACTCCAGTCCTCAAGGCGCCACAACAGGTAATAGTTACATAGTTAGTCAGGTTGAAAAAAGACACAAGTCCATCTAGTTCAACCATAAAAAAAAAAAAAAAAAAAAAAAAAAAAATCGTAGAATCCAATATACCCAAAACTATACCCACAGTTAATCCAGAGGAAGGCAAAAAACCCCAGCAGAGCATGCTCCAATTTGCTACAGTAGGGGAAAAAATTCCTTCCTGATCCCAGAGAGGCAATCGGATTTTCCCTGGATCAACTTTACCTATAAATGTCAGTAACCAGGTAATGTTTTCATTTCCCTCAGATGAAAGGGCTGTGGTAATTACTAAAGCAGTGAAACTGATCAAATCACCTGTGCAAAAAAAAATGGAAAGCCTGAAAACATGTCCTGTTGGGGCGCCTTGAGGACTGGAGTTGAGAAACACTGCTGTAGACAGCTGTTTCTTCCCCAACTGCAAGTGCAGAATGAACTCTTCAAATAAAAAATAAAAAAACACTTTCTTTAATACCAAAATGGGGATCTTCCACCAGCTAGTGTCAACAGAACCTCTTTTGCTAAACTATGGTGTAAAAAAAGAGTGGAATCATGTGAGCGCTCTTCCTACAAAAATACATTAGGTTTCTATTCATCTTGTTTCACATTTAATGACAATATTATTTAAATGCACTTTACTGAGGCAATATGCAGCTTTTACTAAAAAAAAAACAAAAAAACAGTGTTTAGTTGTACTCTAATGTTGTTCTAGGAGCTGCTGGGAAAAAGTTGGAAAGGTATTAGAGTTGCCTTGTTCATGTCTATGAACATGCTATGGCATTGGTTCAGGTTTGTTGAGTGCTCGTGTTTACCAGACTATCCAGGTCAATACAAGTTTTCATTGTTGGGCTGCATGGTCGCTTTCATTAGATGCTTGTGGGTAAAACTCCTACATCTGGGTTGATTCGCCTGGCTTTTCGACACTGTTTCTGCTTTAATATTACACACAGAAAACCCAGAGGAAAAAGAATGTTTGTGTGTTCATGATGTTTGGTAGGATGTCTAGGGAAATGCAATCTTTTCTCTCTTTTTTATTAGCACTGTTCCTATGTGACTTTTCTCTACACCTGGTAATCCATAGGAGAGCCTCATTTAATCGAAACACATAGTGAATAAGGAAAGAGGAATAGAATTTTTATTGTTAACCAAGTTCATATAGTGTTGCATAACGGAGATATGTTGGCATTTGAGACCAAAGTGGATTGCTGGGCTAGCACAGTGAAATAGAGATTGGATTACATGGAGAGTTGTTTATCACATAGATAATGGCCTCAGTGTTCAAAGGAAGGATACAACATAAAACAGCTACACATCAAAATGAAGGCCGCAGGATGCTTAACTGCCATCACACAAACACCAATGTCGGAGTTTGCACAGGGAAATCACTCATTTTATCATCACTGTGAGGTGGTACAAGGCACTGACCTTATCAAGACGTGTAAATTTCCCTGCATGATAAAGCCTTAGGGAGTATGCATTTAATGTAATGATCAGAAAAAGATAAAAACACCCTCCTTTTTTCAATGCTGCTGTTCTAAGAAGAAAGACTATAAAAGCGCTAAATATGCACTCCAGCCTGAGTTGTTAAACAGTAATCGTAGCAAATAGATTCAGAGACTCAGTGCATGTTTGGGGCACATTCTCAATTACATTACTCTAAGGCCTCGTTCACACAGGGCATACTAAAGCGTACACTGGTGGAGGGCCATGTTTACCTGCACAGGGATGCACAGGTGTTCCATGCATCGCCATGCAGGCAGTACAATTGATGCCAACACAGCAGCTGCATGGACAGATGCTGTTCCCAATCTGATATCCATGGAGGTGCATGCAAATGCAAACAGTGTGTGATCGGGAACGTGCACCAGCACCCGCATAGATATCAGATTGGGAGCAGCTTCTGTTTCTGTGCAGCTGCTTTGTCCCAGTTGACATTAATTGGACTGCCTGAACAGGGATGCACAGAGTGCATCTCTATGCAGGTAAACACAGCCACCCATGGGCAAATGCTACCTTATGCCCCGTGTGAATGAAGCCTTATGCACAATCCAAAGCATTAGGGTTCAAGACACAGCTCAGTATTTTAACATAGGTTTAATATGTAGTATCATAGAGTTCCATATACAATACGCAGTATGGTATATAACCATACTGTATATGAAAAAAAAGGAGGGCAGGGAAGCACGTATTGTGATTGAGATGAAGGAGGGAGAGAGAGAATGGAGAAAAAAAATAGACATTGAAAATAGAAATAAAGTGAAAGAATTTCAATTTTCATATTTTGGTTTGTGTACTAGAAATAAACATAAAGAAGACAAGAAAAGCTACTCATAATAATACATGTGGGTATGCATACAGTATTGGGTGATGTACTACTTAACCTTCAACAACCAGCCATTTGGAAAGTAGGCTTGTTACCTCTGGGATAAGACTCGGAAGCCATCAAAGTTCCTATATGCTCTTCAACATGTCTATAAAGTGCAAGTCTTTTCAGGATCATTGCTATCCTCTCCTACCAGGGTCTCCATTGTCATAAAAACCTTGAGCCCACTCAAAAATACAGTATGTGGAGGGGATGTTGATTTCCAGTGTCTGGAAAAAGCTACTCATGCAGCCAGTAGACAATGGGGGAGATTAACTAAAACTGGCGAATATAGAATCTGGTGCAACTGCACAGTAACCAATTAGCTTCCAGGTTTTAGGCCTGGTTCACACCTATCCTTTTTTTGTGCTTTTTTCATTTTGCAGATTTGCACTACAGTCCTTTTAACATGGTTTCCTATGTAACACGTTCTGTAGTGCAAATCTGCAAAATGCAAAAAGCACTAAAATGCATAGATGTGAACCAGGCCTTATTGTGAAAGCTTAATTGAACAAGCTGAAGTTCGAAGCTGATTGGTTACTGTGCACATCTGCACCAGATTCTGTGTGCACCAATTTTAGTAAATCCCTCCCAAAGCCTTAGTATTCCTTTTTTGGAAAGTTTTGTTCCAGCGAAATTCTGTATCTGAGAGACACTAGCTTGTAACATTTTTCCTGAAAGAATGAAGACATTTTAAGAACACCATTCTTCATTGGAAAAATACTTTTTTTTTTAATAGAATTTTGGAAACAGGGTCCCTTTAGGTTAATTTACCGTAATGTCTTCTCACGTTTGCACTATAGCATAAATAGCATATAACATAATGCAACATGGTATTTTATTAAAAGATAAATGGGAGCTTTATGTGGCCACTTCTCCTCCTTATCATGACCTAACTGTATATTGGGGGCATCTATCTCTGAGCTGTCCTTTTCTGCCATCTATCTCTGAGCTGTCCTTTTCTGCCAGTGTTATTAAAGCAGATCAGGTGGACAAATAACTCAGGTTATCTGGTTTGTAAAGATAATCATGTTTTACAGAAAGTTTGTTTGATTCAGGTCGGGGGACTTTTATGCCTTACTGGACTATGACATTTTCTACATGAGTCTTCTCAGCTTAAAAGGCAAATTCATGGATTCAAGCTTTCTTAGCTAACTCCTTTTATTTTTCCCCCATTATATTTCCCCCAGACAGGCTAAAATGGGGATGTCTGTAGAGTGCTCTTCCCTGGGGAACATGTGCAGGGAAGGATGGCTCCTGATGACTCCTGATGGCTCCTGAGGAAGGGAGGCACCCTTGGTGGAGTCAGCACTTAAGGAAGTAAGCTAATACAGGGCAAAGGAAAACTTTACAAGATGAAGCAGCAGTGAACAAGGTAATATGGCTAAGAAATGTTACCTTTAATAATATTTTAACAAGCCAGACTTTTTTGTTATTTTCTCACACAGTACTATATTGCAAAAGTGCCATCAAAAACCAAGGGGCCCCTTACTACATAAGATTTTACATTATAAACCTGAAAAATATTTCAGATAAAAAAAAAAAACAAAAACAAAAAAAACCCCTATCTTTCTGGTTAAACTAGCAGTGAGAGTCAGCCTGCAAAACCCTACTAATTTAATTGTTGCCTGTAAATCTCCCCATGTTTTAGAAGAGACTGTATCCTGCTCATCTAATCTGTCACAACAACATCTCTACATAGCTCCCAACTGTCCCTGATTTTGAGGGACTGTCCCTGATTTGGAGCAATGTCCCTCTGTCCCTCATTCCTTCTCATTTGTTCCTCATTTTGGTCTGATCTATATAGATATATATAAAATGCACTTTTTATCTATCAAAAAGTGTTTTCCAGTGCTAAACCTTTCATCTGATTTCTAAATTGCTGCATTTGTAAATTCCAAAACCCAATATAAAGGAATAGTAGTGGTAAAAAAAGCACTCGTGGGTTTAACCAATCTTATTTTTTTATACAATTCTCCTTTAAGGGGGTATGGCAAGGGATGTGTCCTATGCCTGGTGCTATGCTTGTATCATTGTCCACTGTAGACACTGGTATTACGGCAGGCAGTGTACTGAAGATAACAATGGGGGTAGGCAGAATCTGTGTTAGGATGGCTCATGGGGGGGGGTTAATAAAACTGGTGCACACAGGATCTGTTGCAACTGTGCATAGTAATCAATTGGCTTCTAGGTTTTATTATCAAAGCTTATTAAACAAGCTAAAGATAGAAGCTGATTGGTTACTATGCACAGCTGCACCAGATTCTGTGTGCACCAATGTTAGTAAATTTCCCCTATAATGTATAATAGCCAGGCTTGAACTAACCTTGCCCACTTTTTACCTTTCTTGTAGGCAGCTTGTTGGTGGCGCGCTCTGTGTTCGTACTGTTCGGAGGACACTGCTGATCACAGATTGAGGAAAAGAGTCAATCAGCGGCTCTTTGCCACGTGATCAGCTGTGTCCTATTGCAGCTGATCACAGATGTAAATAGAAGCTGGTGATTACCATGCATTTCATTCATGCTGACAGCATGAGGATTGGAGAAGAGAGCTGATAACCAGCTTCTCTAAAAGGGACATGCACACTGATAATCAGGGCACTGATTATAAGTATCCTGATTATCAGTGCAGTTCCAACAGTGCCTACCAGTGCTGCCAATGTGTACCCCAGTGCTGCCAATGTGTGCCCACCAGTGCTGCCAATCAGTGCCCACCAGTGCTGCCAATCAGTGCCCATCAGTGCCTCCTCATCAGTGTCACCTATCATTGCTGCCTATCAGTTACCATCAGTGCCGCCTATCAGTGCGACCCATCAGTGCCGCTAATCAGTGCCGTCCATCAGTGCCACCTATCAGTGCCGCGTATCAGTGGCCACCAGTACCGCCTCATCAGTGCCCATCAGTGCAACCTCATCAGCGCACATCAATGAAGGAGAGGAGAAAAAATGACATGTTTCCAAAATTTTATAACAAACTATGAAAAAGTTTGTTTTTTTTTCAAAATTGTTGGTCATTGTTCGTTTATTTAGCAAAAAAAAAAAAAAAAAACAGTAGTGATTAAATACCACCAAAAGAAAACTCTAAAAAATGTGTACAGTGTTGCATGACCGCACAGTTGTCATTTAAAGTGCGACAGCACTGAAAGCTGAAAATTGGCCTGGTCAGGAGCCCATACATGAGAATCTGATTGATCAAGGAAGGTTGTTCTTTCTCTAAAAAATGCAGCATGCTGCTTCCTGCAATGCAAGAAGGTGAATGCTTACTTCAACTGTGGACAGTGAACAAAATCTTCCCTACCTTCATTAGCATTGGGCACCATTGCTATTCACCACATCCAGGTTTGTCAGATAGCATGTCATCGTTGGGTGCCATGGTTCCTCTCATCAGCCGCTGGGATCAGCTGAATGCATTTAATTAGTGAGAGTCAGAGTTATGTTAAAGTAGTTTTAAACCTCTGAAATAAAAAATGTACAAAGCATATCCCTCCCTCTAATATCCCTCCAATTTTGGTCCACTCTCCTTTGCAGAATTGTTTTAATTCAGCCACATTGGAGGGTTTTCCAGCATACACGGCCTGTGTAAGGTCATATTACAGCATCTCAATTGGATTTAAGTCCGGGCTTTGACTAGGCTACTCTAAAACCAAAATTTTGCTTTATTTGAACCATTTAGAGGTGGACTTGCTGTTGTGTTTCGGATCATTGTCCTGCTGCATAACCCAAGTGCACTTGAGCTTAAGGTCACAAACTGATGGCCGTAAATTCTCCTGGTTCCATCAATTATGATAAGTCGTCCAGGTCCTGAAGCTGCAAAGCAGCCCCAGACCATCACACTACCACCACTATGTCTGACTGTTGGCATGATGTTCTTGTTATGAAATGCTGTATTAATTTTATGCCAGATGTAACGGGAAATTTTTGTCTCATCAGTCCACAGAATATTTGCCTAAAAGTCTTGGGGATAATTAGGATGTTTTTTGGTAAATGTGGGGTGAACCTTTGTGTTCTTTTTTGTTTGCAGTGGAATTGGCCTTGGAACTCTCCCATGGATGCCATTTTTGCCCAGTCTCTTTCTTACTGTTGAATCATGAACACTGATCTTACCTGAGGCAAGTGAGGCCTGCAGTTCTTTAGATGTTGTTCTGGGTTCATTTATGACCTCCTGGATGAGTCGTCGTTGTGCTCTTGGAGTCATTTTCGTTGGCCGGCCACTCCTGGGAAGGTTCACCACTGTTCCAAGTTTTCTCCATTTGTGGATAATGACTCTCACCATGATTCGCTGGCATCCCAAAGCCTTAGGAATGGTTTTGTAATCCTTTCCAGACTGATACATGTCAATGACTTTGTTTCTACTTTGTTCTTGGTTTCCTTTAGATCACGGCATGATGTGTTGCTTTTTTAGATCTTTTTTAGTGCTTCACTTTGTCAGACAGCTTCTATTTAAGTGATTTTTTGATTCAACAGGTCTGGCAGTAATCAGGCCTGGGTGTGGCAAGTGAAATTTAACTCAGCTTTCCAAAAAATTGTGGTTAATCACAGTTCATTCATGATTCAGCATGGGAGGGGGCATTTACTTTTTCACATAGGGCCAGGCAGGTTTGAACAGCTTTTTTCCCTTAATAAATGAAATAATAATTTCAAAACTGCATCTTGGATTTACTTGGGTTATCTTTGTGTAATATTAAAATTTATTTGATGATCTGAATCATTTCAGTGTGAGAAATATGCAAAAAAATAAAAAATCAGGAAGGGGCAAATACTTTTTCACAGCACTGTAAGTGTTTACAACCACTTTAAGATATAGACTGACAAATTGAGTCCATGTACAATTGAGCTCAAAAGTTAAATGAGTTACCCTGGCAGAAATTGTGAAATTTTGGCACTGACATTGAAAAGATGACTGATCATGCCAAAAAACTGTCTTTTATTCAAGGATAGTGATCATATGAAGCCGTTTATTATCACATAATTGCTTGGCTCATTTTTAAATCATAATGGTAACAGAAATCACCCAAATGGCCCTGATCAAATGTTTACATACCCTGGCATGTTTTACCTTGGTATAGACACAAAAGGTGACACAGGTTAAAATGGCAATTAAAGGTTAATTTTCCACATTTGTGGCTTTTTATATTGCAATTAATGTCTGTGTATAAATAGTCAATGAGCTTGTTAGCTGTCACTTGGTTGCACTGAGCAGGCTAGATACTGAGCCATGGGGAGCAGGAAAAAACTAGCAAAAGATCTGTGTAACAAGGTAATGGAACTTTTTAAAGATGTAAAATAATAAAAAAAGATATCAAAAGCCTTGGATATGCCAGTCAGTGCTGTTCAATCACTTATTAAGAAGTGGAAAATTCTGGGATCTCCTGATACCAAGCTAAGGTCAGGTAGAACAAGAAAGACTGCAGTCACAGCTGCCATAAGAATTGTTTGGGATACAAAGAAAAACCCACAGGTAACTTCAGGTAAAAACATCTGGGCTGCTCTGGAAAAAGACAGCGTGGCTGTTTCAAGGAGCACAATACGATGACACCTGAACAAAATTGAGCTGCATGCTTGAGCTGCCAGAAAGAAGCCTTTACTATGCCAATGCCACAAAAAAGTCCAGTGAGAAATGTCAAGGTGTTTGTCAAGCATATTGTAACTGAGCTTTCACAAATTTCACAATTTCCACCAGGGTATGAAAACTTTTATGCACAACTGTATTGTGAAACTGTATTGTGAAATAAATTATGTTTTACTACAGGCACATTTCCTCACAAATGCTTTGATACATACCCTATGAGTAAGATCTGCATGGAGTAAAACGTGTTGGAATGTTTTCTACCAAGTATATCAGAGGGTTCAATAAACTTGCACAAGGCTTTTAAACAGAGAGTGGCTTCCCCATCTCTTTGTTAGTATCCTGGATGAGTCCACTTTTAGACTACTGAACAGTGACAGAGATGCTGTGGTCTTTTGAGGGCTGCATTCATGTGTGTTTGGTGGATCCTCATATAACTGATTCTGTTTTTCCTTACAAAATACATGCAGAAATGTACTGACGATTGAGATATGTCAAACTGAGAAAGAAACATGTCTTCTGGCTCAGTCTACACCTGTATGACCAGTTTTAGTGCCCATGACTTTTCAGAAGGTACTTCCAACAGACTGTTTGCTGTGAAGAATGGGTCCTTTTAATAACATATTCAAGAAGTGTACCTGAAAAATGTTCTTAGACAAGATGAGAAGTTAATATGGATTACTTCAGCACATATTTGCATACAGGATCTCTTTGCAGCCAATATTGTACCTGCCCCATGGGAAGTATAACAATTTCTAAGCATTGCAGCCACTTTGCTATATGTGACAATATGACTCCCTGTTCCGACTTTGATTTATTTAATTTCTACGAAAATGGTTACTATAAACAGGTCTCGGGCAGAGAGGCTTCACAAAGTTCTGCCAGTAGATCAATTATTCCTCACCGCTAGAAAAACAGCATTAAGATGAAAAGGCGTCATTTACCACCATAATTTTGACATCCAGAGGAAAGTAATTTATGGCTGCTTATAATTTCCTGATCCGTCATCGCTTCCTCGTGGCATTGTGGTTGCTCCATAAGTCATTCACTCGGTTAAGCAGAAGAAAGAATTTTGCTAGAAAAAAAAATGCCCAACCTGGTTTCTGCGCATATAAAACAGCGATCTCTTGAGACCCCATTAGCTTATTTCCAATGCAGATGCGTTGAGAGGGTAGCAATATTTCTGTCATGAAGCAGTTTGGAATATTCTTGCTTCACTACCTAAAAAATACCTGGATTTTAATAAATTAACTCTTTGCAAGTATAAAGAAGGTGCTATTATTGTGACAATGTGAGAACATTGTTACAGATCTGATTATACAGACATAAACCAGAATTTACTAGATTAAAGAGGAACATTACCTCTGCTTTGTTACCCTTCCCCTGCTGCTTTTTAGTGTCACCATTCTGAAAAATCCAGTATTTGGGACCTATCAGAACCCTAGGTCTGCACATGCCCTGGGATTCTCACATATGTGCTCTAGGTAAAACTGGCTCCTGGGAATGTGTAGGTGGCAATCCAAAGAGGTAGGGTGTGTGTGTGTGTGTGTGTGTGTGTGTATACATAGTTCTCGTCTAGGCAAGAAAGCAGGAAGTGCAACCTTACAATACAAAAACTGCGCTACACTTTACCAACAACATTACTACATTTTCCAGTTCTGTAAAAAAGAGGGGGGGGGGACCAAAAGAGGATGTGTAAAAGACCACTTTAAGGAGAAAGAAGAGTGTATTTTCAGTGAGTACATATTTTCAGTTGTGATATAACTTGAGGGTTGTTGTCAGTAGCAGCTGGTGCTCCATTTTTTGGGGGGGGCAGCCAATACGATCGATTCGCCTCTTGGCCAATCGAGTCTTAAGACCCGCTTCCTGATTAGCCAGGAGGAGAAGCAGGAAGACAATAGCAAATTTTAATTTGCTATTGTCACACAAGTGGGTGGGCTCAGGAAGCAGTGCTCTGTGTCCCAAGCCCAGCCTTTTTGAAGCAAATTAAAGCCTCATGCTCTAATCATGTGCTTAAAAAAACCATTGAAATCCATGCTTCCGGTGACCTGCATGTAGATTAGGGGCCGGGTGCATAGCGCCCCTGCGCCCCTAATGGAGCGGCCACCACTGGTTGTAGTAAAAATATGTTCCAAAATATTTTACTGCCATTTGTAATTGTTTTTAGCTTCAGTGTCAACATAAAATCTTTAGATTTGGGGGGCATCAGACTGCAGAGAAGACCACTGCTATAATTAGAGTTCATGGTCTATGGTGATTGGAGGACTATAGTTGATTGTTTCTAATATGTTGTCTGACTTATAGGGGAATTTATTAAAGTTTTTAAGCAATACTAAAGTCTCATTTTTTTTTCTTTAAAAAAATTAAACGTTATACTTACCTGCACAGAGCAGCCTGGATCCTCCTATTCTCAGGTCCCTCTTCTGTGCTCCCGGCCCCTCCCTCCTGCCGAGTGCCCCCACAGCAAGCAGCTTGCTATGGGGGCACCCGAGCTGAGCCACAACTCGGTGTGTCCACTCAGACACGGATCTGCAGTTTGGCCCCGTCCCCTCTCTCTCCTGATTAGCTAACTGACTTTGATTGACAACAGGGAGCCAATGGTGCCGCTTTTGTGTCTCAGCCAATCAGGAGGGAAAGTTCCGGATGGCCGAGGCACTCACGCACATTGCTGGATAGAGATGGGGCTCTGGTAAGTGTTAGGGGGGCTGAAGGGGGCTGCTACACAGGAGTTTTTTTTATCTTAATGCATAGAATGCATTAAGATAAAAACCCGCCTGCCTTTACAACCACTTCAACATAAAATTCACCCAATATTTGCCTGATATTTGCTTACTTTTCTACCAAGATTACATTTTCTACTTTATAAATATGGGAAATAATATGGGTCAAAAAAACCTGGTGGCCGTGAGCAGTACACTTAGGTGTTAATAATGCATAATGCTTACACCACATTCTAAACTTAAAAAATGGAGCAGATTTTTATTTTATTACAGGTACTTATTTAGGTTAATGTACGCAGTGCTTTGTATATACATTGTACGTTCACATCAGTTCCTTCTTTCAAGGAGCTTACAATCTAAGGTCCCTAACTCATATTCATGCAAATACTAGGGCCAATTTAAGCATGAGCCATTCAAAGTGGTTGTAGCAAAACAAACAACAAAAAAAGCTCCTGTCCCTTTAAGGCACAATATATAGTATAGTGCTTTTGCAGTGTCATATGTCCCATTCCATGTTGCACAATACCTGATCAATCCTGCCTATTCCTGTGTTCCCCTGTGTGTACTGACCATGCTAATCATGGCTGCTGATCCAAGATAGCGTGGTCAGATTATGTGCCTACATCATCCTGCTCTCTCCTCAGTGTCTCTGCGTCTCCCCCTCTCCCCCTTTCTCTCTCTCTGTCACTGCATAGTCTGTGTATGAACTGTGAAGCTGATCTCCTCCCTGTTCCTCCCCTCCTGCCTTGAGTAATACTATTCTCTGCAGCTGTTCCAGTGCAGCTGTTCCAGTTTCTATATATTACTTTCACCCTCTCTGTTTTAGGTCCATGTTTAGTACAATGTGTTTTCCTGAAATTATAATGCTACATACCTGTTGTGCACAGTGCTGCTGTGCAGTCATTAAATTAAAGTTTGGCTTGCATAGCAGTTTTATATTCTATATCATTATTTTTTTTTTTTATTTGCAATTTTTTTTCCCAAGAAAGTAGAGTTACCATTTCAAGTCACAATGTAAGAAAATGTATCCTGAGTGCAGGTATGTGAAAAAAATAGCTGGAAATATCAAATCACACAGCCATAAACAGCAGTTATCACTTCATACAATCTTCTCCTGTAAGCCTTCGTTCACATTGGAGTGACTTGTCATGTGATTTGACATGTCAAATTGCATGACAAGTCGCACCCTATTGCCGCCAATCGCACTGTTCAAATCAGTGTGACGGCGACCTTGCGGTGCTGCACTGATTTGAAAAAGTAGTTTCTGAACTACTTTTGGTGATTTCAGGTGCAAATTGCATAGACATCTGTGCATGAAGCCGAACATATGTCTTCCAAGTCGCACCCAAATGCAACTTTGACATTGTGCGATTTCAGATGAAGTCACACAATTTCAAAGCCACAGTCAATGTGAATGAGGGCTTAATATTTAAATAAAGCACCCACTGAGTTTTTACTGTTTCTTATACATGATTGATAGCATGACACTGAAAAGAAAAACAATTTTAAAGCTTGACCCCACCCTTTCTGACCTGCTTTCGTAAATGAGGCCCCCCATCTCAATAAAGGATAAGTAGGTGGAAGGCACAAGAATGGAGCCAATCTCAAAGTTTACAGGAAAAGTTGGGACATGCCTTTACAAATATAATTTTTATTCAAGTTCAAGAAAGGGCCAGGCCCCAATGAAAAATCATAAACATGTAAGCAATTGAGGTCGCAGCCTCTAACAACATAGTGTCGTGAGAACAGAGCGATATTATCCTCAATACATGAGTTATATTTATTCTACAAGAGATAATAGAAACTTACATTGCAGTGGTACATAACTGGATAGGGCTACCCCTTCTTATTTTCTATTTTTCTTTCAAGATATATCAAAAGTAGATAGCTAGGGATGAAAAGAAAGGAGAAGAGAGTAAGAATAGGGGGTAAGGACTTGCAGAGTTAGGGATAAGGGGGGGGGGGGAGTGGGAGTGTGAAGTAGTGTGAGAGAGTGGGATAGGGAATCACAGCTATGGGTCTGGTTTACATCACAATTTCAATGCTCTGGGTTATCAGATGGCTTATGTTTCAAGAAGGACTTTCCCTTCGTCCCAGAAAATAAATATATCCCAGAGTCTCCATGTATTCGTGTGAGCCTTGTGTCTGTCGTGGACTGTTAGGACCAAATCCTCCATTTTTTTTATATCCTCCACCTTCCTTGGCCAATTCGCTGTGGTCGGAGGAAATTGTTGTTTCCATAGTAGAGGAATGCAAGACTTAGCTGCGTTGAGCAGGTGTTTTAAGAGTGATTTTTTGTAGGTTTTAGCAGGGATGTTTGATGCATGCAATAGAAAAAATGCAGGGTCATTAGGAATTATGTAGTCTGTAAATTTTTGGGATATGGTACGGATTGACGTTCAAAATCCCGTCAATTTAGGGCAGGTCCAGAAGATATGTAAGATTGACCCTACATCTCTCTGACATCTCCAGCAACTGTCCGGTGTGTCAGGAAAGATGGAATGTAGACGGCTCGGTGTCAGATACCATCTTGTTAGTATTTTGAAATTGGTCTCTTGGATTTTGGTACACATGGATAATTTGAGAGAAAATCTCAATATGTTTTGTATCTGTAATGTCGTGAAGGTACGGCCTAAGTCCGCTTCCCATTTTTCAATGCATGGTAAGTGTGGTTGTTCTTGAGGTGTGTTCAGCAATGCATATGTTGTGGAAAGTATCTGATGTAGGGGGTCAGTCCCCGAGCAGAGCTCCTCGAAATTGGTTAGTTGGCGGGAATAATTCTAGAGGTTAGGAAGGGAATGGAGAAAGTGGTGTATTTACGCTGCAGTCCAGAATGTGAGTCGGAAAGGGCCTGAGGTGTCCATGAGCTCCGCTATGGTAGGCCATCTTCCTTTGATCACAAATCTGGAGGCATGTATATATTTGGCATCTCGTAATATTTGGAATGCCATTGGTGATAGTCCCTGAGGGAAGCAGGGATGTCCCAATATCGGGGTCAGTGCTGATTCTTTGGTCATTAAGGAGGCTTTCAGAGAGGCTCGGGAACACTGCTTTAGTGTATTTCCTATTAGTGGGAGTGATTTAACATCTTGAGGTAAGGAATCCCAGCACCATATTGCGGCTTCCAAAGGGATCGCCAACTGGTTCCTTTCTATTTGTGCCCAAAGTTTATACTCTAGGTGACGTCCCCAATCAATGACCCTACCAAGGTAAATCGCTTGGTAATAGCTACGGATAACTGGTAGTGCCAGACCTCCGTATTGTTTTGGGAGAGATAACTGATTGCGGGGAACTCGAGGTTTTTTTATGTGGCGTCGGCCTCTCTGCGGTCTGGGGGAGAAGGCGCCTCTGGGTGCGGGTGCATACGTGCGGCCGGTGGACCTCGGGAGTAGGGCCAGCCAGTTCGGGACTGAGATTGGCTCCGCGCCCAGGAATGTAAAGAGCGCCGGCAGAGAATCCGGAGCCCGCAGTATGAACAAGCATTGATCTTTCCGGAAGGTAACTGATAGTGGATAACCCCATCTGTATGTGCCATTTTTCCTCCTGGCTAGATCCAATAATGGCCTGAGCATGGCTCGTCGTTGCAGGGTAGCTCTTGAAAGATCTGGGAGTACTTTGATGGAGACTCCGTTGAAATCCAGGTCTCCCGCTTCCCAAGCTTGACGCACTATGTGCTCTTTGTGGACATAATGATAAGGCCTGCAAATTACGTCTCGTGTCCTTGCAGGGTCAGTTGACTTGGGTCCCAGTGCCCTGTGTATGCAGTCAAGCTCTACTCGTTCCGCTCCCGCTATGCTCCTGAATATGGCTATCGCTGTGTCAGTTAAGACTTCCACCCCAGTGGCCTCGGGCAGGCCCCGCAGCTGCAGATTGTTCCTGCGGCTACGGTCCTCCAAGTCTTCGGCATGGAGTTGCTGAGACACCAGGGCTTCATTATGGGAGTTTTGCAGGGCTTCAATTGCTGTCATCCGGTGATCTAGTGTGGATAATTTTGCCTCGCCCGATGGCAGTCTAGTGGAGAAAGCCTGTACATCTGCCTTCACCGCCTTAAGCTCTTTCCTGTGCACAGCTTCCACCTTCCCGATGAGGGCCTCTATGTCTGCCTTGGTCGGAAGCTCCTGTAGCAGGGATCTTAATTCTGCGTCCACCCGACAAGGCTGGGACGATGAGTGTGGAGGGCTCTCGGTGTCTGTGGTAAAGGCCGATGGTATGCCAAGGCATGGGTCGGATCTCGAGGACACCGCAGGAGAATTAGGGGAGTCATGAACTCTCTCCTGCTCTCCACATGTGTCCGCCATCTTGTGCACAGGGGAGTTCATCTGTGATAGTAAGAACAAGCGCTGAATCTCACCCACTGACGGTGTAGATGGAGAGGATTTGGTAGCTCTATTATTCCTCTTGTTTGTTCTCTTCTTCATGGAGTTCATATTGTGAGATATCAAGCTGAAAAAGCTGGGGTAGAGAGGAGAAGACCAGGAGCTTGATAGACACATGTCTCTATCCGGCCATGTCCAGACCACGTCCCCCGGGAGTTGCCTTTAACATTAGCTGACTATATGTCTTTTGTCTGTTTTCACTTGCAATTTTTTGCTGAAAGTGACCTCTGCTTATGTATTTTTATAAACATATGCATATTCATATTTTAATTACCCAGTTTTGTGATAGGTTTATTGAAGGATGTAAGGATGTTACACCCATTTTTTTTGGGGGGGGGGGGGGGTATTTAAATGTAATACATTTTTATCGCTGTATAGGCCACTATATTTTTACTTTAAACTGTGTTTTGTGGGTTGACCTGGATGGACTGTATGTAACTATGTGTACTGACGAACAATGTTATTCACAATTAAATAAGACTGATTTTTAAGGATGTAATTTTATTATACTTGGGCCTCAGAGCTGAGATATGCTGCTACATACACTCACTGGCCACTTTATTAGGTATGCCTTCCCAGTATCGGGTTTGACCCCTTTTTGCCTTCAGAACAGCCTCATTCTTTGTGGCATCGATTCAATAAGGTGTTGGAAACATTCCTCAGAGATTTTGGTCCATATTGACATAACATGTTCAAGAAACAAGTGGTGAGATGATTTGAGCTTTGTGACCTGGTGCATTATTCTGCTGGAAGTAGACATAAGAAGATGGGTACACTGTAGTCATAAAGGGATGGACATGGTCAGCAACAATACTCAGGTACGCCGTGGCATTAAATGATGCGCAGTTGGTACTAAGGGGCCTGAAGTGTGCCAAGAAAATATCCCCCACACCATTATACCACCACCACCAGCCTGAACCATTGATACAAGCCAGGATGGATCCATGCTTTCATGTTGTTTACGCCAAATTCTGACTCTACCATCTGCATGTCGCAGCTGAAATCGAGACCAATCAGACCAAGCAACGTTTTTCCAATCTTCTATTCCAGTTTTGTTGAGCCTGTGCAAATTGTAGCCTCAGTTTCCTGTTCTTAGCTGACAGGAGTGGCACCCAGTGTGGTCTTCTGCTGCTGTATCCCATCTGCTTAAAGGTTCAATGTGTTGTGCATTCAGAGATGGTATTCTGAATACCTTTATTGTAACAAGTTGTTATTTGAGGTACTGTTGCCTTTCTGTCATCTGAAACCAGTCTGCCCATTCTCCTCTGACATCAGCAATGCATTTTCCTCCACACAAATGTCGCTCACTGGATATTTTCTCTTTTTTGTAACATTCTCTGTAGACCCTAGAGGTAGTTGTGTGTGAAAATCCCAGTAGATCAGTCACTAATACTTCCTATTGTATAAAATACAAAAGTAGCACTAGGGATGAGCCGAACACTCCCCCCCCCAGTTCGGTTCGCACCAGAACTTGCGAACAGGCAAAAAATTTGTGCAAACACTGTTAAAGTCTATGGGACACAAACTTGAAAAATCTAAAGCGCTCATTTTTAAGGCTTATATGCATGTTATTTCCATAAAAAGTGTTTGGGTACCTGGGTCTTGCCCCAGGGGACATGTATCAATGCAAAAAAATGGCCTTAAAAATGCCTGTTTTTTCAGGAGCAGTGATTTTAACAATGCTTAACGTGAAACAATAAAAATTAAATATTCCTTTAAATATCGTGCCTTTGGGGTGTCTTTAGTATGCCTGTAATGTAGCTCATCTTTCCCGTGTTTAGAATAGTACCACAGCAAAATGATATTTCTAAAGGAAAAAAGTCATTTAAAACTGCTTGTGGCTGTAATGAATTGTCAGATCCTGGCAATATAGATAAAAATCATTGAAAAAACTCTTCAGGCCTGGTATGGATTTTAAGGAGAACCCTGTGGCAAAATTTAAAAAAATGGCGTGGGGGCCCCCCAAAATCCATACCAGACCCTTATTTGAGCACGCATCCTGGCAGGCCGCAGGAAAAGGGGGGGAGGAGAGATCGCCCCCTCCCTCCTGAACCGTACCAGGCCACATGCCCTCAACATGGGGATTTGGGTTCCCCCAAAAATTTGTTTTGCAATGACAGCTGAGGGCGGTAACATAAACTGATGACCCTGCCCCTTCTCACATCTTGTGACGTAATGTCAGAGGGGGGAGGGGTCACCCATTTATGTCACCAGGTGGCCCCACCCTCAGGTATATAACGGCTGTCATTGCAAAAAGCCTGCAGTCGCAGGACGCCTCCCATCGAGGCAAAGTTTTTCCGTTTTTTTTTCTCAGGTCATCTGCGCTGTCATGGAGTTACATCGCGGGACACTTTTTTTTTTTAATAAAGGACTTGTCTGAAACTATCTCCTGTCATTTTTACCATTTTGACACTTTTTTTGGTGAATGTGTAGAGGTACAATGTCCCCGATATCCATTCACATAGGGAGCAAGATCTGGGGATCCCCTTGTTAAAGGGGGCTTCCATATTCCATAAAGCCCCCTGCCCACAGACCACCACAACCACTGGGCAAGGGTTGTGGGGATGAGGCCCTTGTCCTCATCAACATGAGGACAAGATGTTTTGGGGAGACCCCAAAAAAACACCCTCCCCATGTTGAGGGCATGTGGCCTGGTACGGTTCAGGAGGGGGGAGGGCTGCTCTCTCATCCCCCCCTTTTACTGTGGCCTGCCAGGTTGCGTGCTCGGAAAAGGGTCTGGTATGGAATTTGGGGGGGACCCCGAGCCATTTTTCTTTTTTTTGGCGCGGGGTTCCCCTCAAAATCCATACCGAAATTGAAGGGTTGTTCCTGACTCTGGCTCTGTTTATGATTTGGTACCCCACCGCCAGGCCTGCTGATGACCCTAGCTATTCCTGAGACTCTGCTTCTGCCTATGACCCTGGCTTCTGTTAACCTTTGGGTGCCTGCCCGGCTGTCTTCTGTTACAGCTCTGCACACCACTGCATGCTCCTGTCTCCAGAGCCCTGACAAGCTGCCGGCCCGGAATCATCTACATCAAGCACTTGTGTCCCTCCTGTCCCTCGGCTTCCTCTGTCTTATCCTCAGTGGGGCCAGGACAGAAGAGGCCAATCTCATCAACTCAGTCTCATATCAGGTACATGACAGTATCAGTCAGCCAATGATGAAGTCAGTCAGCCAATGATGAAGTCTGAATGCCTCTCAACTAGAGGACATTTGTCGATCGATCTTCTAACTCTCTTACATCATGCAAAGTCTGCAAGGAAAACTTTTATCGCATGGAAGATCAATTATCAGCTAGCACAGAGATTTTGCCACCTTCAGGTCCTCCTGCTGTCACAGATGAAGCTACCTAAACGGAGACCAGCACACCCAGCGGGCCCTTCCTCCCTCCTGAACCACTGTGTACTTATTCCCGAATGCTTCTCTGGAGATCGCAGGAAATTTTGGACTTTCCGCAACTAATGTATACTGCACTTTTCCCTCCTACCACAAACTTTCTCTACACAAGATGTTAAGGTGGGATTCATTATCTCCCTTTTTCTGGATGAGCCCCAATCCTGGGCTTTTCACCTTTGTGAGCAACACGGCCCTGGTATCTATGGACTCTTTTTTCTTTGCCATGTCTCAGCTATAAGCTGACCCTTTCCCTTGTCAGACTGCAGAACTAATGCTCAGCAAATTGCAGCAGTGTCAAAGGCCCGTGGAGAATTATGTGACTGACTTCCGTCTATGGAGTACCAATACCCAGTGCAACAAATCAGCTCTCCATTATCAGTTTCGCCTGGGTTTATCTGATGCTCTAAAAGATGAACTTGCCAGAGTGGGGATACCAACAGCTTTGGAGGACCTTGTTAATCTTGTCATCCAGATTACGGCTACGAAACCAGTAGAGGCTCTTTTGTTCAACCAAGACCCGAGAATACTGTTTCTTGCATCACTGGTAATGCGACAAAGGCACCTCGGGGCCCCTCACAAAGGAATTTTTGGAGACACTCCCTGTCTGCAGCTGAACATTTCTGACATCATAATTACAACGTTTGCCTCTACTGTGATGATGCTGGTCACTATCTACAGACCTGTTCAGTAAGACCATGCAAGTTTTCTACTAATTGGATCCACATGATGCATCCATCTGGGACTGATCGAGTACACCTCATCTTCCTATGCCACCTGAGACTTGCTGAAAGGAGTATCTCTGTTCCTGCAATTATAGACTCTGGTGCCTGTAGCTGCTTTGTGGACTCTAATTTCGCAGCCCAGAACAATCTTCCCCTCTGTATCAAGAAATGAGGGTTTGTTGTTCATCTAGCTGATGGTACCGGTATTAAGTCAGGTGCATCCATAGGGGCGCACAGGCGCTGCCCCCTCTCTACAGCCACCCCTCTATCACCAATAGATTGCATTGCATGAATCTATCTATGGCTGCCGCTGCCACCCCCTATTCAGGCGCCCGGCACCTTTTTGGTCGCCTGAATTACAGTGGCAGGGTATTTTTTGGAAGCACCTGATTAGAGCCTTATGCCGCGTACACACGATCGGAATTTCTGACAACAAATGTTCGATGTGAGCTTGTTGTCGGAAATTCCAACCATGTGTATTCTCCATCAATTTCCGACAACAAATGTTTGAGAGCTGGTTCTCAAATTTTTCGACTACAAAACTTGTTGTCAGAAATTCCGAGCATGTGTACACAATTCCGACACACAAAATTCCACTCATGCTCTGAATAAAGTACGAGATGTAAGCACTCGGTCTGGTAAAACTAGCATTCGTAATGGAGATAGCACTTTGGTCACGCTGCAAAGTTTTTAATCTTTCAATGCAGCGCATTCTCTTCTTCTTTATAATGCTAGAATAATGAAGTTGTTTTGCTGCCGATTTTCACACAGAGTTCTGACAAACTGATTTCTTTATTATTTCTCGTGATCTCCTGAATAATCTTTATTTTTTTTTTTCGCCAGATCTCCAGAATAATGTTTATATATAAATATTTTTTTATAGTGATCTACTTTTTTTTTTATCAAGATCTCCTGATTTTTTTTTTTTTATTGTGATCGCCATAATATTTTTTGTCATTTTGTGTGTCAAGTTAACCCAAAATTATCCCAAACAGAGGGGGACCAAAAGAAAATTGGGGCTCAAAGGAAAAGCAATCTAAATGAATGTGTTGGATTTACGCAAATATTTATTGTGGTACAAAATTGAAAAACATGGGGATATATAAGAGCATCACCAATAAATTACATAGCCCTGATAAAATTGATCGATACCATGAATCGATCAAAACAAAAACACAGACATGGGGGACATACAACATGTAATGACTAACAAAACAAACGTCTGGACGTCTAGGTTATTGATGTCTGCGCAACCTGTAACAATGAGAAGTGTACAGCTATGCTGAATAAGGTTGCAGCGCAGACATCAATCCCCTCGGGGGAGGGGCGGCTCAAAACGGGGTGTGGGGGGGTAAGGAAAAAGGGGGGGGAGGAAAAAGTGGGGTGAGGAAGGAGTGGGAGAAGGAAGGGAAGGGACCAGGAAGAGGGTGGAAAGCCGTGGAGTGGGATGCTAATATGAGTCCTGTAATCAGACATCAATCATCCTATGGATGGAGGTGTATAGGCCATACATGTATTGATGTTAGATTGCGGTTGCAAGAGTCCAAGATGGTGTGCAGCGGAATACTCAAATATCCAGAGGAGTATGTGGAATATGACCAAGAGCGTGCTGTTATGAAATCAGGCAGTAACTAGCATGGGCAGAAATGCATTAAACAGGTGGCCAAGTACGTTACCACTCCCGGGTCCTGTCTGAGGATCCACAGGTACCGCCGAGATGCGATGTCACCTGTATTGTAGACTGCGCCACTTGCTGTTGTAAACGATACCGGACACTGCCTAAAAAGTTTTTTTTTTTTGTGTGTGTCAAGTTACCACAACACCATTATTATCTTGTATTTTTTAACCTCAAAGAGGTTGGTTGTTGTTGGTGTCCCTTGTTAATTTGACATTGTATTTTTGAAATGTACCTGCCTGCTCACAAACAAACTGTCCTTTTTGAAGTAAAACACATAGCCAATGATTTGTATAAAAAAATTGTAATTTATTAGGGGTCATAACAAAATAAAGAGGAAGGCAACACTGGATAAACTGTTGAAATTGGAGAAGACTTTGTACCCCAGGCAGACATCAATTATTTGACAGGCAAAATTGGTAGCCTGAGGAGTCCATTTAATAGGGAGCACAATCCAGTCCAGGTCTCCGAGAGATCGGGAGCAGCAGCAGATGACATATATGTCCTGAGGCTGTGGTCTTACAACAGCCTGCGTCTTTTGCCAGACCAGACCAAACTCAGGCCATCACACTCAAGACTTCCTTGCACACTTCCTTCCAGGCTGTGGCTGTGGTGTTGGAGTTGTGGCAGGAGGTGGAGGAGGAGTATGGTCCAACTCACAAACATGACTTTTGTTTGTGAGTTCGCTCCTCACCCCCTTATTTAGGACCTGAAATATGAGCTCCTCACTGATGAGGCATTGGCCCACCTCCATCTCCTGCATATTACTGGCCGTCATAGACGTAAAGGCCTCTTGAACACTGGAGGTTGTTGTGAGGACCGCAGTAGCCTGCCGAATCAAACCAAGCGCTGACTCCTCCACATTCCTCACCTTCCTCTGCCTTTTTGTTGGAAGATGGAGGGGAGGAACCTGGGATTCGGTCAGGCTACTGGGCCCGGCCACCTCCTGGCTGCCACTCTCCCTGGCCACCTCCTGGCTGCCACTTTCCACGGCCACCTCCTGGCTGCCACTTTCCCCAGCCACCTCCTGACTGCCACTTTCCATGGCCGAGATTTTCCTGTGTACAAAAATGGGACATAGTTTTAGTTTTTTGGTCATCAATCACACACAATTTTGAGCTCATGACTGTTGCAAATTCAGTGTTAACAAATAGAAAAGACTAGCATTCTGACCCCAGCATTTTTTATTCTTGTCCCAATCATTTTTGGCTACTACTGTCTATTGATATGTAAACCCCTTTGTTAAATCAGAAATTAGTGATTAATAATAACATCTAGTTAACATCATTCATTTTTTGTCAAGAAATATGTTGAACAATGCTATACCTGGCTCAGGCTGGGCTCTTCCACATCTTCCTTGGTGGAAGGCCCAGGTTGGTCTTCGGAAGCCTCAGCTGAGGTGGAAGGAAGAGTGGAAGGAAGAGTGGAAGGAAGGATTGAGAATGATGGCCTGATTTCAGTCTGGTCTGACAAAAACCGCAGTCTGTCGTAGTACCAGAGCTTGGGGACATAAATGTCATCTGCTTCTGCTCCTGATCTCATGGAATTCTGGACCTTTTTGCGCTCCCTATTATATGTGCTCCTCAGGCCATCAATTTTGCACTTCAAATAGTTGATGTTTGCTGTGGGAATCACCGGCTTCACCAATTCCAGCAGTTGATCCAGCGCTGCCTTCCTGTTTATTTTGTTATTATAAAAAGGGTGTTTCACTTGCCACAGACAGGGCAGCTCCCTGTACTTGTCAATGAAGTTGGGGAGGAAATCATGATCATTGACTTTATCCATATTCTCTGCAAGACACAACACAAGACAAACCCTAATGTCAGGCTAAACTCTCCTAAACTTGTCCCAATATAGGCCTCAATATATAAACAGTATAGGCCACTGATGCCCCAAGTTAAAATTGTACCTTCGTACTTCGATCAGCGCTTATGCTACTCCATCCTCCGCTCACAGATGGTACGTACAAAGCATGTGTGTTATGCTTTATCTACACTGTGCATGCGTGAATCTCCGCCCCTGACCTTCTTTCTGGTATATTCCCTGCCCCTTCTCTTTCGGCGCAGTAGGAGAGCACATGGCGGAGAGACAACAGGTGCATGATAATAGCAGCAACGACGAGGAAAGCCCGGAGCCAGAAATGTCCCGATCCAGGAGGAGATTTAAGGCCTCAAATATAGCCTTTGTAGAGATGGTGGAGACGGTGGACATCTTGAAGAGGGCCGACTATGATGGGAAGTATGGACTGTACCCAAACCTAAATGTGAGAAAGGCCAAGATCATGACTAAAGTTGTGAAAAGTCTGCACAGGAATTTTAGGTGTGGGGTACGACTATCCAAGGATGAAACACTGGTCAGACCTGAAATTGAGAGAGCACGATCAGTACAGAAGGATCAGGAAACTGCTGCAAAAAAGTACTTGTCCTTTGTTCCTAGTATTATTATTAGTACTTTAGTGCTGCTCCATGTGCTTTTCTTTACTGTTGGACAGTTTAAAATGGCGTTTAAAATGGCAAATATCAAGTTTGTGGGCACAGTAATCGTTCGTAATAAACATTGTTTGTTCGCCCACTAATAGGATGTTTTTGGCAGATGCAGGTTAACTACATTTGTTCAGGCCTATTTGTATTAAAAAAGTTTATTACATTGTTGTCTAGATGTGTTTGTAACTAGAATGAAATGCAAACTTGATTCAGTGTAAGTGTCAGGAGACTTAGTAGACCAGACTGTGTGGACTGCACAGAGATAACCCAAAATGCATGTAAAGTGAATAATGACATTTATTAAAATAGATGATAAATCAGAAAATACAAACAGTACACAACCAACCCAACAAACCCACCAACAACAACAATATATACAGCAAGGGGCAGTACCAGAATCACAGATGTCAGCCAGGCCAGGGTCATACACAGGAAGATCAGTAAATGAGGGACAGGAAACCAACGGGACAGAGAGGGGATGGATCGGGCTGAAGGGTACAGGAACACAGAAGGGACCGGGTAAGAATAAGCTCGGGAACAAGGTTGGATGCAGGCTCAGGATCGGTAAACAGGCAAACAAGGTCAGGGCTCAAGGAGAGAGATACCAAGGCAAGCATGTGAGGGCTTGCCGGGTATTTATGGGACTGACAATAATTGTCTTCATGTAACACCTGAGCGCAGGGAGTGTTGTCTGCTCCATACTGCCAGGATCCATGCGCTGGTGGATGTCAGTACTGCGGCCAAAAGATGAAATAACACCAGCAGGGAAAGATTCCCCTGACAGTTCCAAACTGCCAGAAGACACCTGCTGGTGGACCCCAGTACTGCACACCAAATGATATATCTTACCAGTGGACGGACCCTTTCCTCACAGTACCCCCCCTCAAAGGAGCGGCCTCCGGACACTCCAACTAGAAGTAATTGTCCAAAGTTAATGGCCTCACACTGAACAATAGATGAGGGCAAGTCAGACTGGGCATCGAGTACTTCAAACCGGACAGTGGGCACATCACAGCAGACAGTGGGCACATCACAGCAGACAACGGGCTCCGGGTCTTCGAGCTGGGCAGCAGGCTCCAGGTCGTCGAGCTGGGCAGCAGGCTCTGGGTCGTCGAGCTGGGCAGCAGGCCCTGGGTCATCGAGCTAGGCAGCAGGCTCCGGGTCATCAAGCTGGGCAGCAGGCTCCGGGTTGTCGAGCTGGGCAGCAGGCTCTGGAACATTAGGCCGAACAGCGAGCACCCTAAGGGCAGGCTGGATCACAGGTACCGGCTCAGCAAGCTGGGTAACAGGCCCCGGCCCAGTGGGCTGGGTAACAGGCCCCGGCTCAGCGAGCTGGACACCGGGCACTGGTTCGGCAAGCCGAATAATGGGTACTGGCTTAACAGGCCGAGTGACGGACTTTGGTTTAGCAGACTGGGTAATGGGCACCGGTTCAGCAGACTGGGTAACAGGCACCAGTTCAGCAGACTGGATAACGGGCACCGGTTCAACAGACTGGGTAACGGGCACCGGTTCAGCAGGCTGAGACACGGGCACCGAAACTTCAGGTTGAGACACGGGCACCAAAACTTCAGGCTGAGACATGGGCACCGAAACTTCAGGCTGAGATACCAATATCACGACATCAGGCTGGAAGGCAGGCAATGAGACACCAGGCTGGAAATTAGGTACCAGGATATCAGGCTGTAAGGCGGGCACATCAGACCGGAAAGCGGGCTCATCAGGCTGAATAGCGGGCACATCAGGCTGGAAAGTGGGCACATAAGGCTGGAAAGTGGGCACCGAGACATCAGACTGGGCAGCAGGTACTGGAGCTTCAGACTGGGTAGCAGACACAGGTGCTGGCACATCAGGCAGAACAGCAGGTACCGGCACAACAGGCTGAACAACAGGTACATCGGACTGGACAGTAGTCACTGGAGCATCAGACTGGAACATGGGCACTGGGATGTCAGGCTGAGCAGCAGCCACTGGGACCTCAAACTGAGCAGTGGGAACAGGCATTGGCACATCAGACTGAGTAGAAGACACTGGCACATCAGGCTGGGCAGCGGACAGGAACACATCAGGCTGGGCAGCAGACAGAGGATCGTCAGACTGGGAAGCGGGCACATCAGACTGGAACATTGGCAGCAAAACTTTAGGCTGGAACATGGACACAAGGTCATCAGACCGGTCAGCCTGGATAGCAGGCACTGGGACGTCAGACTGGGTAGCAGGCACTGGGACGTCAGACTGGGTAGCAGGCATGGGGACGTCAGACTGGGTAGCAGGCACTGGAACATCAGACTGGGTAGCAGGCACTGGAACGTCAGACTAGGTAGCAGGCACGGGGACGTCAGACTTAGGTGGGCCATCAGGCTCAACTGGCGTGAAGGTAGACTGGGGCAGGTTGGTCAGTGTGGAGGTAGACTGGGTTACTGGCAGAATTGTGTGGGTTGGAAAGAACTTCCATTTCTTTTTTGGTTTAGCCACTGTAGCTTTGTAGGTAACTGCAGGGCTGTAAGAAAAAGATGTAACTGGGCAAGAGGAAGACCAGGGAATAGTGGATTGAGGAGGGTTTTGTGGAATTGTTACAGGTGGAAGCGAAGAGGCAGGTGGATTGAAAGCAGGATAGGTACAGTGAGTAGAGACTGGGTAATAGTACTTGGTGGGAAGCTGTGTATACTGGGCTGTAGCTGAGGTTGCCATGGGTGACGGGGAGATAGATTTTTGGGAAGGCAGGTGACTAATGGCAGGGCTGGATTGTTGTGGCTTGGCTAAATACAAGAGATCTGAGCATGCCTGTAGCACAGGTTGAACAAAAGTTGGTTCACATACAGCCTGTTTAATCAGAGATTGTACTGAACAAATACAATCAGATAACACCTGCTGGGAACAAGAGGAATAATGTTCATCAAAACAAAAAAAAAAACGATCATCCTCTAACAGCCATACCAGGGATTCAACTTGGCCACAATTGAAGGGGGGAGAGAAGTCATCACTTCCTTCAGGCAAACATGACAGGGCTGGCTTTGCACATAACTGAATCAAAGGCTGCACATCCTCAAATAACATATGACCCTGAGCTACTAGGAAATTAGCCGATCGGATCGTTTCCAGCAGCTGGTCACTGGACCAATCTTTTAACGTCTGGCGACAAAATTCACTATCCTCTGCCGCCAGCAGAGAGTAATAGACAATTTCATTGAAATCCATCTTTAGCGAGCCCAGCAAACCAGGAGGATTCCTCAATGCAGCCATGTCTGATCAGGGATGGCCTTGGTATACTGTCAGGAGACTTAGTAGACCAGACTGTGTGGACTACACAGAGATAACCCAAAACGCATGTAAAGTGAATAATGATATTTATTAAAATAGATGATAAATCAGAAAATACAAACAGTGCACAACCAACCCAACAAACCCACCAACAACAACAATATATACAGAAAGGGGCAGTACCAGAATCACAGATGTCAGCAAGGCCAGGGTCATACATGGCAGGTCAGCAGGACAAGGGATATTACAGAAGCGTAAACATTAGCCAAGCCAAGGTCATACACAGGAAGATAAGTAAATGAGGGACAGGGAACCAACGGGACAGAGAGGGGATAGATCGGGCTGAAGGGTACAGGAACTCAGAAGGGACCGGGTCAGGATAAGCTCGGGAACAAGGTCGGATGCAGGCTCAGGATTGGTAAACAGGCAAACAAGGTCAGAGTTCAAGGAGAGCAGTGGCGGATCCAGAGCCTAGTCTCGGGAGGGGCACTGCCAGAAAATACATTTTTTTGGGAGTAAATTTAACGGGGAAATGGCTGGTATTGGCGCTTCAATCATCACAGCACCATGGTTGTTATGGTATCAGGATGATTGAAGCACATTATTACTATTTTTACACGGTTATAAAAAATGAAATGGTTCAACTAACCATAGAATCAGTGGGAGCCCCGAGCGTGTCACTTGCCACTGTCACCTGCCACACGTTGCGGATTGTCACTTGCCACGTCACCTGTCACTAGGTGCAGATTGTCACTTGCCACGTCCCATGCCACACGTTGCGGATTGTCACTTGCCACGTCCCATGCCACACGTTGCGGATTGTCACTTGCCACGTCCCATGCCACACGTTGCGGATTGTCACTTGCCACGTCCCATGCCACACGTTGCAGATTGTCACTTGCCACGTCCCATGCCACACGTTGCAGATTGTCACTTGCCACGTCCCATGCCACACGTTGCGGATTGCCACTTGCCACATCCCATGCCACACGTTGCGGATTGTCACTTGCCTGCTATAATTGTCTGCTGTGTCCCAGAGTCAGGCTTATTCAACTGGTGACCCCCCTGTCATCAGTGCTGGGCAGGGAGGAATGGGCTGGCTGCTGCTGCTGGGAGAGCGATGGGAGCAGAGCGAACAAAGGGTTCATCCTAATGTGTCAGCGCTACATCTCGCCCCAGGGGCAGCAGAGAGATGATTTAATCTCTCTGCTGTCGCGGCTGCCTGTACATTCTACAGTGAGGGCGGAACTGCAGGGATGCAGGGCGGCGCTGGGCGGTGAGAGATGATGTTATCTCTCTGCTCCCCCACCCGCCGGCTCCCTGATTGGCCAGCAGCCGCTCACACTGAGCCGCACAGCTGCTCACCAATGGAGCCGCCCGTGCTCTCAGCCGTGGAGCCGCCCGCCGGCTCTCTCACCCACAGCGATGCCTGCCCACCCAGTCAGTGTCACCCACATTCTCGGAGGGGCAATTGCCCTGTTGCCCCCCCTCTGGATCCGCCCCTGAAGGAGAGATATACCAAGGCAAGCATGTGAGGGCTTGCTGGGTATTTATGGGACTGACAATAATTGTCTTCATGTAACACCTGAGCGCAGGGAGTGTTGTCTGCTCCATACTGCCAGGATCCATCCGCTGGTGGACATCAGTACTGCGGCCAAAAGATGAAATAACACCAGCAGGGAAAGATTCCCCTGACAGTTCCAAACTGCCAGGAGACACCTGCTGGTGGACCCCAGTACTGCACGCCAAATGATATATCTTACCAGCGGACGGACCCTTTCCTGACAGTAAGGAGAGGACACTCAGCAGCTTTACACATCTGGATGCAGGAGCACTAGTGTGGGACACCAGAACACCATTTTTAGGGTGTCCCACACAGGTGCTCCAGTGGATACTAGGGGTGTCTCCATGTGTGAAACTTTACCAAAAAAGGTAAGTATTCCAGCTTTAAGAAAGGGAAAAAATCATGTCTTCAGCTTGGAACTCTGCCAAAAACTGACAATTGTACGACACTTCCAAGCAATGTTTCACATTCCTATTTCTTGCCTCACATATCTGTGTGCTAACTATACCTTTTTTGTATTCACATAGAGGAGAAAAGACTCGGGACATCTGAGGACACCAGGAACCCCATACCTCCTAAAGAAGGGGAAATTCCCACACCACAACCTGAGGATGTGGATTCCGAGGTTCAGGAAGTGGTGGGTGATGTTGGAGAAATAGTGACCACAACAGGTCAGTGTCTGAGACCACAGCTTCAGGTAATAGATGTATGCCTGCATATTTATAATACATGGTGTGTTTTTTTATTTTTAGGTGATGTGGATGTTGTGGAAGGAGAAACTCATTTCACCAGTGCAAGTGCACAGATCCTCATCGGGGAGATAATGGTGTGCAATCGGGAATTAGAGAAGATCAAGGAAAACATCAATGATGTTGAAAAAAGACTCAAAAACATCATTGATGTTTTAGGCAGAATCTAAAACACCCCAAAAAAATATTTTTACAGTTTGTCGTTATATTTTTGAATTTTAAATACATTTTTAACTAATTTGAAAGCCAAATTTTTAAGATGCACACAGTGGGGTTGATTTACTAAAGACAAATCTACTTTGCACTACAAGTGCACTTGAAAGTGCACTGAAAGTGCACTTGGAAGTGCAGTCGCTGTAGATCGCTGTAGATCTGAGGGGAAGCTCTGAAATGAGGGGAAGCTCTGCTAATTTTATTATCCAATCATGTGCAAGCAAAAATGCTGTTTTTTATATTCCTTACATGTCCCCCTCAGATCTACAGCGACTGCACTTCCAAGTGCACTTGCAGAGCACTTTCAAGTCGAACTTTCTAAGTTCCTGAGTTGTGTATGTAAATGGTTTTAAACATGCCTGTTTAACCAAAAAAAAACATATTTCTACTGTCAAACATAAAAATGTTAAACACCAAAGATGTTGGTTTGTTCAAACACCCTTTCTAACACACATGTGAATGTGCTTTGAGTAAAATGTTTTATACTCAACAATGTGTGGCTTCTTCTTTCAATGCTCAATACCAGTTTTTGGAGTAAGTGGGAATGGGGGTTGTTTACTAAAGGCAAATCCACTTTGGACTACAAGTGCACTTTCAGTGCAGTTTCAGTGCACTTTCAAGTGCACTTGCAGTGCACTTGTAGTGCAAAGTGGATTTTCCTTTAGTAAATAACCCCCACAGTGCTCTAAAATTTGCCCCAATCAGGGCCATTTTAGGGACTCAAAACAATTAATTCATGGTGCTGAAAAGGATGATTATTTTTATCATTAATGAATTACATACATTAACAACAAAAATAATGTGTGTGTATAGCAGACCCACAACATAATAGTTAGCTGAAGAAGAGATTGTCACCTCATGTATCAAATAAATTACGTTTGCACTATTGAAGTAAATGGCC
Organism: Aquarana catesbeiana; assembly: GCF_042186555.1. Classification (NCBI taxonomy): domain Eukaryota; kingdom Metazoa; phylum Chordata; class Amphibia; order Anura; family Ranidae; genus Aquarana; species Aquarana catesbeiana. Next base: position 589,025,786 of record NC_133326.1, read on the forward strand.
AAAAAGAAAAGCCCATTAGAGAATCTAGAAGACAGCTAAAAGAAACACAAGTAGTAAATCAAATGAAATATTAGTTCAGTTTCTAATAAAGATTTATTTTAAAAATGTTTCACACATTGACTGGCATATCAATGGCCCCTTACCCGCAAAGTGCTCAAGATAATTTTGTCTCACTTTGCGGGCATTTTGGGGGGGCGAGCCAGGACGGCCATCTTCAAGTGCCATCAAATTACTTGGATTTGGTAATCCGGCCTCAGGCCCAACTGAGGCCACATAGTTTGTAGCATTTTTGCAGAGATAATTGTGTAGAATACAGCAAGCAAGCACAATATAGTTCAGTTTATATTCCGCCATGTGTATTGGTGTCAAAAATAGGCTGAACCGGCTGGCCATTATTCCAAAAGCATTCTCCACCAGTCTTCTGGCTCTGGCCAGCCGGTAGTTAAAACCCCCTGGTCCAGGGTAAGGGTCCTCATCGGAAATGGCCTCATCAGATGTTCACCAAGCCCAAACGCTTCATCAGCGACAAACACAAATGGAAGACCACCCACATTGTCTTCCGCAGGTGGTAAGCCCAAGCCACCATTCTGGAGCCGTCTGTGGAACTCTGTCTGGGCGATGACTCCACCATCCGACATCCGGCCATTCTTCCCCAATTCCACATACAAAAACTCGTATGTCGCCGACACTACCTCCAACAACACAATACTATTAAACCCCTTATAATTATAATAGTATGACCCCAAGTTGGGGGGTGGGATGATGTGGACACGTTTCCCATCTATTGCCCCTCTGCAGTTTGGGAAGTCCCACTGCTGAACAAACTGGGATGCCACAGTCTGCCATTCCTGTGGGTTTAAAGGAAACTGTGGAGTGAAACAAGAAAAAAAAAATAGTACTTTTGCACATAACATTGCAAGCAGATTAGACACAAACATTCTTGGCCAACATAAGTATAACATTTATTTTAAGGAGTATTTAAAGACAAAAGTATACGGTCCACTTATCAGATTCCTCACACCCTCTGCTAACCCTCTTCACTTCATTGAGACCTGAATGCATAAATAATGTGTGTTACTTTGGCCAGACCCTCCTTACTTACACTATTGGCAGCCCACTGGACAGGTAAGAAGTGTTATAATACAAAAATAGGAATACACACGGTCCTAATTGAAGCACATTTTTACATTCTGCAATTACCTATCAAGATACTAGGAGAACAAAACTTTAAACAGTGCCATATGAAAGTATTCAGGCAGGCCCTTGCACTACATGCTTTGGTGAATTCATCCATAAATATGACCACAAAAGAGGTAGGTATAGGGTGTATGGGTTGGGCAACGTCAGCAGATAGAGTATTGGTATCGGTTGACTTAGCGGTTGGGGGGGAGGGAGGGTTCCAAATGAGTTTGGGCCCCCCCAAAAAAAAGCCTATTGCACTCTGCCTGAATTTAAGCACAAAAATTACATTTAAACACATTTTAGGGGGGTTTTAGGGTAAGCATTACAATGGAGCTGACAAAATACATTGTTAAGTGACTAGGCTAGGTGTGTATGGGCCCAGGATAGCATGCTGGGGAGGTTAGTGAAGGTAAATATGCATGAAGGACAAAAAGGAACTTTAAAAACTTCCAGCATGCATGAGAACAAAGAGGACTTCACAGCATATTACAATCATGGTAATTATGGAATGAAGAAATAAATAGAATACATTAGCAAACATTAAATACATAGAATGTAATGTTAAAGGAGAAAACTTACCTTAATATAGTCCTTCTGCAGGACCTGAATGATGGCAGAACAGTTCTCTTGAATAATGATCCCCAGAGCCTGGGGGGAGATGCCTGTTGAGAACTTGATGTCCTGCAGACTTCTCCCTGTCGCCAAGTACCGTAACGTGGCGATGAGCCTCTGCTGGGGAGTGATGGCTTGCCACATGCAGGTGTCCTGCTTCGTAATATAAAGGGACAGCAAAGCCAACAGACGGTGAAAAACGGTGTCCGTCATTCAAAGATAATTCCTGAAATCATCAGGATTATTCTCCCGGATCTCCCACAACAAAGGCATGTGACAGAATTGCTCACGCTGGAGCAACCAATTCTTGGTCCATGGACTCCTCCTCACCTTGTTCATGGACTGGGCTTGGGTCAAAGTTAGAACCCCAACACCAAGCCCCTTCACAGCACGAGTCCTATGATGTGTACGTACTTGCAACATGGCTACAAAACGTTCGGCTGGTCAGAACGAACTAACAGAAAAATCAGAAAGGCCTGAGAAGAGCGAGCTGAAAATCAGAAACGATTGGACAAGAACGCACTGAAAAACAGTAAAGAACTGACAACACGCACTGAACCCACAAGCACAAACTGAAGAGCAGTAACAAACTGAAAAGCATGAGGCTGAAAAGCGTGAATCATCTCTCACCAAACTTCTACTAACAAAGGGTGGAGCACTGGCAATTGAACTTCCTTTTTATAGTCCAGTTGAACATGTTGTACGTCAGCGTTTTGCTGATCAAAATTTCCGACAACATTTGTGCGTGTGTATGCAAGATAAGTTTGAGCCAAAATCCGTCAGAAAAAAATCCACGGTTTTGTTGTCGGAATGAAAAGTGGGAAGTTGGGCAAAACTGTCCCCCACAACCACCTATGGGACCGAGTCAGGCATAAAAGAAAGTATTTTATAGGTTAAAAATTAAAGATGTTTGATTGGTCAAAATTCAAGTATTGATTTAAATAAAAATGGTACTCAGCTTGTGCTGGATGGTATATAAACAAGTGGATTGCATCAAGATTTTGACAGACGACGCTGAAAGACAGAAGAAGATCGTTTGTTTCTGGATGAGATGAAATCCATGCTGCGTCAACTGTTGGAGCGAGCCGGTTCTGAGAGCGGTGAAGAATGGATGCAGCAATGCTTATTATTGCCTACTGGACCACAAACTTCTGTCCCTTCCATCGAATCTGCGGCAGCTGTTCCTGTGTCAGTGGATGATCAGACTGTGAGTTTGTTCCACCCCCCGGGGCTTCTTCCTCCTCTGGGTCAAGCTTCCGTGCCTCATCGAGTTTCGCACCCGCCTCCTTTATCTGTTGGTCAAGAGGCTTCGGTTAGGAGTCGGAGATTATCGCTGAGGATAGATTCGGGCGCATGCGCAGTAGTAAAATCTGATCTCAGGCATTCTACAAAGAGACCTTGCAGGTTCGAATCCCGGTCTCCGACTAGAGAATTGAAGAAACAAAATGACAAGGTGAGACTTCCTAGGAGTTCTGCTCCTGTGAGATGAATTTTAACAAATAAAAAGCCTAATAATACAGTGAGTGTTGCTCCATGGGGGGATGTTGATATTACACCTGTGGAGCCTCCTGTATTGTCCGAACATTTAATTGACAAAACTGTAAATATGGTTGATGTTGATTCCTGCTTTTGCCATGGATACTCAAGCTCTGCCTATTCGTGCAGTGGCGTTAACTGACGATGCGATGCAGGCAGTCCCTTCTACCAGTGCTGGTGCATCAGGTGAGTCTGATGACATTGCTATGTTATGTAATTTAGCAAAAAAGTTTTCTGCTATTGTTGATAAATTAAAATGTCCTGTTATTGATGTTAATAATGTTGCGTCAGCGTGGAGAGTTGATTCTTCCGAATCTATGCTGACTCAATCTTTTGAATCTAGTACTTTGAGTAATGATTGTATATGTCCTGCTATGTCATCTGTACATGTTCCTTCCACGCAAATTCCAGAAGGTTGTTTGAAAGAAGTGTTGTCATGCGAGCTTTCACCTTTGGGTTTTCATCTTAGTATCGCTTGTAAAGAAAAAATCTGGAGTGGCGAATATATCGACATTTTTTCTTTGTTACCTTTGTCTCCTGAACATCGTTTTAATAAAAGGGATGAAAAATTTGATGTTGGGAAGAATGCCTCTGTTCCTAGATCGTTTAACAATTGGTTATAATCATTTTGTATTTTTGCTAGTGTTTTAGGTGAAAAATATCCTGAACGTTGTAGTGGGCTTTTCCAACATGTTGAGATTATTTTGGAGGCCTATAAAAATTTTAATGGACAAGCTTGGTATTACTATGATGAATCCTTTCGTCAGAAGTTGGCTGTGCATCGTTCTCTTAAATGGGGGATGAAAGATGTTGGTCTCTGGTTAAACCTGCTGTTACCGCAAAAACATCAGTTTTCTAAACAAATTGTTACGAACACTGTTGGAATTCGTAAAGGCTTATGCTTTAATTTTAATGATGGTCAATGTAAGTGGCCAGCCACTTGTAAATTCAAACACGAATGTGCATATTGTTCAGGTGCACATCCAGCTGCTAGATGTTATAAAAAAGTGGCTATTAGTGATAGTACTCCTTCGAAGGAGTCCTTTCTTAAAAGCAGTGACTCCCATGATATTAGAAAACATGCTGCCATGGCTTATTCATTACCCAAACCGAATGTTTGGGTATTCATTACCCAAACCGAATGTCAGCGGAGTTTCTACTTGAAGGTTTTTCGGGAGGTTTTCCGTTGCCTACATTTTCGGGTTCTGGTTGCTCAGTTTATGATAATTTATCTTCTGTTGCTGTTTACGAAGAGGTGGTTTACGATAAACTTTCTAAAGAAATTTCTGAGGGACGTATGGAGGGCCCCTTTTCTGAGCCTCCGTTTATTAATTTTCGTATTTCACCATTGGGTATTATTCCAAAAAAGGAGGTGAATTCTTTTCAGTTGATTCATCACTTACCCTGTTGGTTTTTCATTAAATGATGAGATTGATCCTGATTTCTGTTCGGTATCCTATTCTTCGTTTGATGATGCCTTGGACATTATTAGGAGAGTGGGCGGTTCACCTCTTTTGGCTAAAGCTGATGTGAAATTCGCCTTTAGGTTATTGCCGATTCATCCATCGGCCTTTAACTCCTTGGGTATTTATTTTAAAGGGGAGTACTATTTTGACAAGTGCCTGCCCATGGGCTGTTCCCTGTCCTGCAGATATTTTGAATTGTTCTCTACCTTTTTAGAATGGGTTGTCAGTTCGCAATCTGGTTCAGTTCACTTATTACATTATTTAGATGATTTTTTGTTTGTTGGTAAAGATGATACGGATGACTGTTTATATTTATTTACTGAGTTTAAGATTATTTGCAAAAAGTTTGGTGTTCCATTGGCACCGGAAAAATTGGTGCCTCCTACTCATTGTTTAGAATTTTTGGGTGTTACGATAGACACTGTAAAAATGGAATTTGTCTCCCTATGGCTAAGGTGAGGAAGCTTTGTTTTTTGTTGGATTTTGTTCTTTCCAAAAAGAAAATTAGTTTGAAAACGATTCAATCTTTATTGGGCCTTTTGCCATTTACGTCTAGAATTATACCGATGGGTAGGGTTTTTTCTAAAAGATTGTATCGGGCTATTGCTCGAGTTACTTCTCGGTGGCATTTTATTCGATTAACTGTCTCTATTAAGGAGGATTTATTTATTTGGAAACGTTTTTTGGATTTAGTTAATGGTCGTTCTCTATGGCAGGCCCCCTTTTGTTTAGCTGAAGCTTTAAATTTATTTACCGATGCTTCAGGGGCAATTGGTTATGGCGCTTATTGGCAAGGTCACTGGTCGGTGGATACTTGGCCTGAAGCTTGGCGTGTTAAAGGTTTTACGAAGATCATAGTTTTATTGGAGTTGTTTCCTGTTGTGGTGGCATTGGAATTGCGGGGTGAGGCTTTTCGGAATAGTCGCATTTTGCTTAATTCAGACAACAAAGGCGTTGTTTACGCCATTAATTGTTTGTCTTCAAAGTCTCAACCTGTGATCGCTTTGTTACGTCAATTAGTTTTTCAATGTTTAAAGCTGAGTATATGGTTAAAAGCTAAGTATGTTCCTGGTAATTTCAACACTGTGGCTGATGCTTTATCACGTTTGCAGTTGGATCGGTTTCGTGCTTTGGTGCCGGAATAGGACAAGGTTGGTGCCCCATGCCCAGATTTCTTATGGAACTTGATCTGAGGTTCATAAGTTCAGCTGTTCATAATTCTATAGCTAAAAGCAGAGTTATGAGTTATGAAGCCACGTGGTCTCTTTGGTATTATTTTTTAGAACATTCTGATAGTTTATGTGCAGGATTTTCAGAAAGTTTGGTTTTGGCCTTTTTGAATTTTTATTGTCTTGCAATTATTCTTGTTCCCATGTTCAAAAACATTATGTGGCGTTTCTTTTTTTTTTAAATTAAGGGGTTTTCCTTCTTGTCAGAGTTTTTTTTTCGGTTCAACAGGCATTGAAAGGTTATCGCATGGGTAAATTTGTATCTGATCATAGACTGCCATTTGTTATTCTCCTTATGAATCTCTGTTATTCAAAGCGGCGTTTAGCCTTTGTTTTTTCGGGGCTTCAGAGTGTCGGAATTAGTGCCTCGTTCTAATAAGGACGCGGCAGGGTTGTTATTTGAGGATTTATTGGTGGGTACTGATTATTTACGTATTTTACTTAGACGTAGCAACACGGATCAATTGGGTTTAGGTCGTTGGATTACGGTGAATAAAATTTCTAATTCACGTATATGTGCTGTTTCACTGCTTCGGCAATTTTTGGCGGTTCGGAATTGTTCTGCTGGGCATTTATTTGTACACCAATCCTCTTTTCCTTTAACTACTTTTCAGTTTAACTCTGTTCTGAAGAAGTGTTTACAATTTCTTCAGCTCGGTCATCTCAGTATTTCATCGCATTCGTTTAGAATCGGTGCTGCTACGGAGGCAGCCGAGTTGGGTTTATCTAGTGCTGAAATTAAAAATCTGGGTGGGTGGAAGTCTGATTGTTATTTGTGTTATGTACACCCTAATGTTTAATTTTAAATTTTGCAGGTGTCAAATTCAATGTTTGGGTTATTGGACATTCATATATCTTTTGGTCTCACCATCGTGCATTCCCGAGAATTTACGTCTCTAATTTGGGTCTTCCTTTATCGGACTTTCAAATTTGGTGGTATGGTAAAAAGGGGATGAGATGGTCTAATTTGAGGGAAACTTTGTCGTTCTTATTTTTTTCTTGGCCTTCTCCTGACATCATTGTTTTGCATTTGGCTGGCAATGATGTCGGGTGTTTCAAAACATTCGGCCTTATTTCTCAGATTAAGGTTGATTTTTTGTGTATTCATTCTGTTTTTCCGAAAGCAATCTTAGTTTTTTCAGAGATTGTTCCACGATTAACTTGGCTGAGTTCACAAGAGATCAAATTTTTTGAAAAAATGAGGAAAAGGATTAATAGGACAATAGCTAAATTTATGATTTCCTTGAATGGCATGTCTTTTAGACATGTTGATCTGGAAGGTGGCCTTTCGGGATTTTATCGTTCAGATGGTACTCATTTGTCCGATATTGCTTTGGACATTTTTAATTTGGACTTACAGACTTGTATCGAATTAGCCGCGCTGAAGGTGGGGAGGTGCCAGGCTCCTGTGTGATCCTGGCGTATGGATGATATTATATGTTGTTTTTTTTAACCTGAGCTTGGATAGCTAGGTTATTGTTATATCATTATTATTACTTTTATTGCTATGAATAGTAAAGTTGAATAAAATTGAGTTTATTATATATGACATATATTCAAAGATATATATGTTGTTATTTAAGCCTATAATAAAACTGCGGCCTTTTTTGATCCAAGTCTGGTGTTATAGTGGTTTATTTTAATAAATTACATTTTACAAAGTCCTGACTTCGGTACCATGAAAAGTGGGAAGTGGGGCAAAACTGTCCTCCACAACCACCTAATAGGCTCTAATAGGCTTCAAAAAAGGTAAACAGGGAGTGCCATGCTTGGTGCTCACAGTTTACCCAGCTGTGTTAGAAAAGCGAATGAATATTTGCTTTCCTAACACTGAACCATCTCTCCGCCAATCAGGTGTTAGGGTCTGTTACCTGTCACCCAATGGGCTGAAACGACAGGCACCGCTATTGGACACCTATCAGGAGGAGAGGACGGGAGATGAGGATGGCAGGAGACGCATAAAGGACCCCACTCGTCGCCATCACCTGCTGCCCCACCAAGACAGGGTAAGTGCCGGGCAGACGGCAAGCAGGCAGGGGTCACACTGTCGGCATTCAAGGGCACACTGGCAGCATTTAATGGGCACACTGGAAGCATTTGATGGGCACATTGACAGCTTTTGATGGGCACAGTGACAGCGTTTGATGAGCATAGTGGTAGCATTTGATGGCACAGTGGCAGTGTTTGATGGGCACAGTGGCAGCATTTGATGGCACAGTGGCAGCGTTTGATGGGCACAGTGGCAGCGTTTGATGGCACAGTGGCTGTGTTTGATGGCACAGTGGCAGCATTTGATGGCACAGTGGCAGTGTTTGATGGGCACAGTGGCTGCATTTGATGGCACAGTGACAGCGTTTGATGGGCACAGTGGCTGCATTTGATGGCACAGTGACAGTGTTTGATGGCACAGTGGCTGCAATTGATGTTTCTTTTTCACAATTTTTTTGGGGCCACCAAAAATTTTGAGCACCAGCCACCACTGCCCTCACATACACAAACCTGTATATATGCCAGCGCCTCACATACACAAACCTGTATATATGGCAGCCCCTCACATACACAAACCTGTAAACACACAAGGCTCTGGCCCCTTCCTGTACACAAACAGCCCCCCTCCCTTTCCCTCACAGCCCATACTTGTAAAGAAGCTCTTCCTACCTAGTCCCAGCTCATTTTCATAAAGCTGACATGTTGCTGAGAAGCTCAGTACAAATCACACAAGGGTTGCACATACACATAGTAGGCAGAGGTGGCAGTAAAGAGCTTGATGTCTAAGCTAAGTGACACGAGGACAGCAGAAGCTGTGAAATTTTTTCTGTAATGCATAGCACGGCTCCCCTTCACCCATCCTGCCTTCTTCTGGCCCAGGCGGGCCCCTTACAGTTGAAACGGCTGTACCCCTCTGATGGCGGCCCTGCTCCAGACTATCCAGTCTGATCCAGAAGTGTCGAAACTAGTCCCTGCAGTTTACCATTAATGTCTAGACGTCTTCAATGAAAAGAATGCAGATACTCTTCCTCCTTCCTTCTTCATCCTCAGCGGGCCTATGATTGTCCCATTGAATTGCTGCCCTCGGCTGAACTACCTTTTGGCCATATTTACCCTCTTCCTGAACTTGAACTAGAAACCCTCCATCATTATATTGATGAAAGCTTAGAGAAAGGATTCATTCGACCTTCCACATCACCTGCAGGAGACGGCATCTTCTTTGTCAAGAACAAAGATACACTCAGGCCCTGTGTGGACTACCGAGACCTTAATAAAATAACTGTCAAAAATCACTACCCACTTCCTTTGAGTCCTGAATTATTCCAGAGATTGTGAGGGGCGCAAGTATTCTCTAAACTTGATTTGAGAAGTGTATACAACCTAGTCAGAATTTGTGAAGTAGGCGAATGGAGAGCATTCTGAACGCGCTTTGGACATTACGAATACCTAGTTATGCTGTTCGGTCTCTGTAATGCCCCCAACACGTTTCAACATCTTGTCAATTACATATTTCGGGACTTTCTTGATTTGTTTATTATTGTCTACGCCATCTCTACGCAAAAGCTGAGAAATGCGAATTCAAAAGATTGACTATTCAATTCCTGGGACTTGTCATTTCTGCTGAAGGCATTTCTATGGATCCGCAAAAGGTTGCTGATGTACTGGAATGGCCTGCTCCAGAGGACACAAAAGCAATACAATGCTTTGTGGGGTATGCCAACTTTTATAGGAAGTTTATAAAGATCTTTTCCGGTATTATTGCAGCAGTTACACAGTTAACCAAGCAGCATCTCCCATTCAAGTGGACTCCAGAGGCTCAAATCGCTTTCTAACAATTAAAGACTTTGTTCACCTCTGCCCCTATTCTAAAACATCTTGATCCTGCTTTGGCCTACGTGCTCGAAGTAGACGCTTCTGAAAGTGCAGTAGGGGCTATACTATCCCAACGACAAGGGGCTAAATCCTTACTCCATTCTATTGCCTTTTTCTCCAGGAAGCTAAGTTCTTCTGAGCCCGGGTTCACACCTATGCAAATTAGATGTGCGTTTCCGCACATCTAATTCGCATAGCAGGAGAATGTGACTGGCTCCCTATGGAGCCGGTTCACATATCTCCGGGGCGGCTGCGGTGCGCACTGCACAAAAACGCTGTGCGTCTTTGGCTGCGTTTCAGGGCCGAATTCAGGCATAGAATCGGCCCTGATTCGTCCCTGAAACGGTGCTCCTGTGCGGTCCGCAGCGAATTATGGTGTGAACCCGGGCTGAAAGGAATTACGATGTGGGGGATCGAAAACTGCTAGCTATTAAGGCTGCCCTGGAGGAATTGTGCTATTTGCTGGAAGGGGCTGCTCACCCTATTCTTATTTTCACAGACAATAAGAACTTGGAATACTTAAGAACTGCTAGACAACTGAGACCCCCAACAGGCCAGATGAGCACTGTTCTTTTTACGTTTTGTATTCCATTTGACCTTTCGTCCCGGATCCAAGAACGGTAAACCCCATGCGCTCGCACGCATGTTTCCCGAATCAGCTCCACCTTCTGAACCTGACACTATTTTGCCTGCTAAGAACTTCCTACTTCTACAAGCAGATGTGATGTCCCAAATCAAAGAAGCGGACGCTAACCACCCTCCTCCTCTGGATTCACATCTTCAACGAAAAGAAATAACTCTTCTTTCACAAGGAACAAGTCTTTATTCCCGAACAATTTAGGGTTCCCATTCTCAAGAAGTGCCATGACCATCCTCTTACTGGGCACTTTGGGATCCATAAGACCTGGTTTCCCATTCCTTTTGGTGGCTAGATTTATTAAAGGACTGTGCCTCAGAAACATGTTTGATCGTGCCAAGACCTGGGGCCTGTTGGAATCCATTCCAGTACCTGAAAAACCATGGAATATGTTTTCCATGGACTTTATTGTGGAACTTCCCCTATCTGAAGGATTCACAACTATCTTTGTCATAGTTGACCATTTCCCAAAAATGGCACATTTAATACCTTTAAGAGGAACCCCTTCTGCCACTGAAACAGCTTCTGCATTTATCAAGGAGGTCGTAAGGTAGATGGCATCCCAGCCAGTATTATTTCAGATCGTGAGGTCCAGTTCACCTCCAAATTTTGGAAGGCCCTGTATGAATTATTGAATATTGAACTTTGTCTATCTTCTGCTTACCATCCCCAGATAAATGGACAGACCGAGAGGACAAATCAAACTCTCGAACAATATTTGAGATGTTTCTCCTACCTTCCCAGAATTTGTGTATAATAACTCAGTTCATTCTGCCATCAAGCAGTCACCCTTTCATGCCAATTATGGATATCATCCTTCCTTCCTACCTGATGTACCCAGGGAATCTGCTGTACCAGCTGTACAAGAGAGACTGAACTTTCTTAATATTAAAAATCCAAATCATGCAAGAGACCATCTTGAAGACACAGACAGGTAATACGAAATGTTTTGATAAAAGGATTAGAGGGAATTTAAATTTGAAACCAGGAGATAGGGTCTGGTTGTCTACGGCAAATTTAAAGTTGAAGTGTCCCTCAAAGAAGCTTGGCCCAAGATTCCTGGGTCCTTTTTCAATTAAGAAAAAGATCAACTCTGTGGTATTTGAATTATCTTTACTGAGTATTCTGAAGATTCATCCTGTATTTCATGTTTCTCTGCTCAAACCAACAGTTGCTAACCCCTTTCTGGATCGAGGCTCTGAAACTCCTGCTCCATTATTGATCGAAGGTAACGAAGAATACGAGGTAGAAGCTATTCTGGACTGTAGAAAAAGGGGAGGTTGGACCCAGTTCCTCATTAAATGGTAGGGTTATGGTCCTGAGGGTAACTCCTGGAAACCAGCCTCTAATTGCCACGCTCCCCGGTTGGTATGTGAGACATCTGGCACATAGATGTGCGCAGGCACATGGTTTGTCTCAAAGAACGACTAACAGGCGTGCGCATGCACGCGGGAGTCCGCGTTTGCGGATGCGCATTCGCACGCACGTGGGCACAATTCCTCTTGGCACCAGACAGGCTATTTAAAGGGATCCCAGTCTCCTATTCTTTGCTGACTGTTCTTCAGCTGTGTCCTGTATCCTGATCTGATCCTGTATGCTCTCCTAGTTGCTGATCTGGTGTGTTCCTTGACCTTGGATGTGTATTCTGTTCCTGTCTTGCTGCTCACCTCTGACCCAGCTCTGTTCCTGACTCTGGCTCTGTTTATGATTTGGTACCCCGCTGCCCGTCTGCTGATGACCCTGGCTATTCCTGAGGCTCTGCTTCTGCCTATGACCCTGGTTTCTGTAAACCTTTGGGTGCCTGCCTGGCTGTCTTCTGTTCCAGCTCTGCACACCTCTGCATGCTCCAGTCTCCAGAGCCCTGACAAGCTTCCAGCACGAAATCATCTAAATCAGGCACTCGTGTCCCTCCTGTCCCTCGGCTTCCTCTGTCTCATCTTCAGTGGGGCCAGGACAGGACATATAAGAGAGGCTGACCTCATCAACTCAGTCTCCTATCAGGTACATGACAGTTGCACTGCAACTGAACACAATTACGGCGGTGTATTTAAAAAAAATAATTGGGGGACTGGAACTCTTCTTTAAGTCATAAGGAGAAATCTATCTGTTTCTTACCACTATTAGTGATTGATCACTATCAGTTTTGGGGCTCATGTACACTTATTTTATTATGCTTATGTTCATATCAGAACTGCTTTTATCAGCATACAAGTTTTTAGGAATGCAAGAGCAGCTTGAAGCGTCTTAAAAGGAGATCAACTGCAGACACATCTCAAGAAGGAATTCAGAGGAACCTCAAAAGCATCTCAAACTTATCTCAGCTACAATGTGCAGTCTATTTGCAGCCATATAGCACGTAGAACATAATGGAAACGAAGAATAAATATGTGGGAATAGGAAAGACTTTATGGTAAGACAGAGACCACTTTAACTGCTTTAAAAATGGCCTTTTGTATTTGCAACAACGGGGCAAGTTTGACTATTCATATCAGTTACGCAGCCTTCACTTAAATCCATCCCCCCTGCCTAATTTTTTGTGTATGCGCTCTGTACCGCTGTATTTGGCCAGCAGCACTAAATCCATTTACAAATGAGGTAATCGGATCTGGATTTGAACTGGATCACTCTGATTTGCATGCTTGCAAATCATGTTTAGAATGGATATTTAACAGTCCTCTCATCCTTGCTTCCAGTATTTGACTGCCTTTGGACTGCAGGGGATAAAACTACTTCTGAACATTCTTTACATCTCCTTTAGAAAACATTCCAATAACCCTTTTCCACTGCAATACACAAAAGCAAGAGTCCAATCATTTGGCTTCATTTTTAAAATGGGTAACAATTCAAAACAAACACATTCCCTGCACTCGGGGATAAATGATACCCATTAATAATAATGATTTCAGGTTTCCCTGGGTGGCTCCTGGAGTTGAGAATTTATAAGCAGGTTAAATTGCCACCTCTGCGAATATAATACACATACATAACTTCCTTTTAAATTAAACAAATGCATTCAAATGGTTCTGTATTTTGAATTATAGGCAAATCAAACAAGATTATGTTCTCAATGCTGGCACCAGCTTTAAGAAACTTAATTTATTTTGGCCGTAGCATGTACTGAACATTTTATTTTTTCACTTCAGTAGCAGGCAGAAGTTAAATGTATCGGAACGTAATTATTTTAACAAGTGGCTAGTTTCCTAAATAATGATAGAAAAGATAATTGCATAATTGAATTTATAAACATTCCATTTTAAATAGAAAGGAAATTCAGCTTATAGTCTTGGTAAAACTAAGGTAACATTTTTTATTGTCTAATGCTTCTGAAATCCTTTAAGGTAACATAAATTAATAAAAAATACTCTATTAAATTCTATTTATACAATGATGACAGGCGGAACATTTCACATTTTTCTCTTTTTAATAGTTTTTTCTCTTTCTTTTCTCTCTTTGTTGCATACATAATTACCGTCTTGTAAGGAGACAAACATGTACATTTTGTCCTGATAATAGCCTAGTGTGTAGAAGTTAGGCTTTGTAAGTTTTTCAATTAAGTATTGTAAAACTAAACTAAAGAGCAACAAAAGGTAAATTTGAACAATTTTCACATTTATAAAAAAAGAGACGCAAACAGAGATGCAAGAACAATTTCACACAGACATAATTTACAGGCACCTGAAACCAAAGCAGTTTCAGATGGACAGTGGTGGTATGTAGGCAGGTGCAGACTGTACTCCCCATTGTAGGTGCCGCTCGACCGAAGCAGTAACGCAGTAGAGGAAGGAAGTCATGAGGAGCATGGTTCCTCTATGATTTCCTGTGGTCACCAGGGGAACAGCTGTCTGATTAGATGATGGTGCCCCATGTGACCTCTGAGGCCATCTTGTGTCAGGGTAGTGTCTATTTAAGACTCTGGCTCCCAGGTTTAGTGCACTTTGTGTAAGTGTAGGGACAGGTTCCCCATCTGGTAGGGACAGCACATAGCATCAGGGTGAGGTTCTAGAGGAGTAGGGAAAGTGCAGGGACTACACTATCTCCACTTAGGAAGCCTTCCATTTGGGTGTGGACCAGCCAGGCCACATTCCCACTCCTGGTTGCAGAAGCTATCAGCATCATCTCAGGATACGCTCCTCTGCTACAGTTTCATAAGTGGCTCTGGTTGACTGTACCTATCGGGCCTAGTTGTGCATTGTTGGGGCTTCCTTAATACACTGTTCTCATTCATCTCAAGCTCTGTGTGATCTCTGCTCTCCAACACATGATGCTGCACCCTGCTGTCAGGTATGTTGATGTATTAAAGTTACAATGTAAATATTGGGCAAGCAGCTAAATATAAAGCTGACCTGATTACATTGCAACTGTTTTACCTGCCAAAGGATTTGTAATTCTGTGCAGGCAGCCTTGTGATTCAGACTTTCCTTAAGGGAGAGACAGCCAGATTCTTAACTTTCGCTGCAGCATCAGAGGTTGGTCAAAAATACATCCAGCAGCTTGCAGTGAAGGAGAAGACTGATGAGTCACCATTACCCTTCTCTTGTCATTTTATCATGATGTTCCCTGTCACTGCACTGCACCTTAGCCTGATTAGTTACTTATGCTGGTATTCCAAGTATAACAGCAGGGGATGACTGGGGGCTGATATACACAACTGCACTGATCATTTTTAAAGAGGGAGTCCACCTACAAAAAAAATATTAAAAGCCAGCAGCTACAAAAACTGCAGCTGCTGACTTTTAATAAATGGACACTTACCTGTCCTGGAGTCCAGCGATGTCGGCAGCCGAAGCCGATCAATCGCTCGGCTCTCGGCTGCTGCCGCCGCCATTCTGGGTGAGGGAATCGGGAAGTGAAGCATTGCGGCTTCACTTCCCGGTTCCCTACTGCGCATGCGCAAGTCGACCTGTGTGTTTCCCAGGAGACAGCGGGGGGGGGGTGCGGGAGGGGGCGTGACTCCTGCGGGAGTCTATTCCCAGAAGTGGGTGCAGATACCTGTATTAGACAGGTATCTGCACCCCCTCCCCCCTGAAAGGTGCCAAATGTGACACCGGAGGGGGGGAGGGTTCAGAAAAGCGGAGGTTCCATTTTTGTGTGAACCTCCGCTTTAATATCTGTTTGGAGTTCAGTCTTAAGTTGGCCACGAAATGTACAACTTGATTGCCTTTGGTTAATGTTTAAAGGGGAAGTGTGGGATTCTAAAAAAACAAACACACATACTCACGTCCCTGCTGCAGCCTTGGTGAAATGCTGCAGCTTCCCCAGCAGATTCTAAGCCCAAGAACTGAGCAATGACATGACCACTGATCACTCCAATCAGAGCTGAGAGCAGTGACTGCAATTTGGTGATCCTAGCAGACAATGCTTGCAGAACAGAAATTGCATGCCTAAATATCCCTGATTAATCAAATTCACAGAGTTTTGCAGACTGCATATGCAGGACTACAATATATTAGATGCCTTTCTGAGAGGTCTGCTCAGATTGGAAGCTCTAACATTTGATTAAAAACAGATGTTACATATATTAACATGAATAGGCAATGTATAGTATTTATCTTCTTTATAAAATATGATCAGGACTGAACAAAAACAAAACAACAACATCAAATAAAATTCCTTTTTTTAGTAAGATTAGTGAGTAGACCCCTAAGTGAAAATGTTCAAATTGGGCCCAAAGTATCAATATTTTGTGTAGGCACCATTATTTTCCAGCACTGCCTTAATTTCTTAACCCTCTTGGGCATGGAGTTCACCAGAGCTTCACAGGTTGCCACTGGAGTCCTCTTCCACTCCTCCACGACGACATCACGGAGCTGGTGGATGTTAGAGACCTTACGTTCCTCCACCTTTCACTTGAAGATGCCTCACCAATGCTCAATAGGGTTTAGGTCTGGAAACATGCTTGGCTAGTCCCTCACCTTTACCCCCAGCTTCTTTAGCAAGGCAGTGGTCATCTTGGAGATGTGTTTGGGGTCGTTATCGTGTTGGAATACTGCCCCATGGCCCAGTCTCTGGAGGGAGGGGATCATGCTCTGCTTCAGTATGTCATAGTACATGTTGGCATTTGGGGTTCCCTCAATGAACTGTAGCTCCCAGTGCAGCACTCATGCAGCCCCAGACCGTGACACAACCACCACCATGCTTGACTGTAGGCAAGACACACTTGTCTTTGTACTCCTCATCTGGTTGCGCTACACACACTTGACACCATCTCAGCCAAATAAGTTTATCTTGGTCTCATCAGACCACAGGACATGGTTCCAGAAATCCATGATCTTAGTCTGCTTGTCTTCAGCAAACTGTTTGCGGGCTTTCTTGTGCATCATTTTTAGAAGAGGCATCCTTCTGGGAGGACAGCCATGCAGACCAATTTGATGCAGTGTGCGGCGTATGGCCTGAGCACTGACAGACTGATCCCACACCCCTTCAACCCCCGCACCAATGCTGGCACCACTCATACATCTATTTCCAAAAAAACAACCTCTGGATATGACGCTGTGCATGTGCACTTAACTTCTTTGGTCAACCATGGCAAGGCCTGTTCTGAGTGGAAACTGTCCTGTTAAACAACTGTATGGTCTTGGTCACAATGCTGCAGCTCAGTTTCAGGGTCTTGGCAATATTCTTATAGCCTAGGCCATCTTTATGTAGAGCAACAATTCTTTTTTTCAGATCCTCAGAAAGTTCTTTGCCATGAGGTGCCATGTTGAACTTCCAGTGACCAGTAAGAGAGAGTGAGAGCAATAACACCAAATTTAACACACTTGCTCCCCATTCACACATGAGGCCTTGTAACACTAATGAGTCACATGACACCGGGGAGGAAAATGGCTTATTGGACCCAATTTGGACATTTTCATTTAGGGGTGTACTCACTTTTGTTGCCAGCGGTCTAGACATTAATGGCTGTGTGTTGAGTTATTTTGAGGGGACAGCAAATCTACACTGTTATACAAGATGTAAACTCACTACTTTACATTGTAGCAAAGTATCATTTCTTCAGTGTTGTCACATAAAAAGATATAATAAAATATTTACAAAAATGTGAGAGGTGTACTCACTTTTGTGAGATACTATATATATATATATATATATATATATATATATATATATATATATATATATATATAAAAAAATATATATATATATATATATATATATATATATATATATATATATATTTTTTTTTTTTTTTTTTTTTTCATGTAATAAATGTTTATTTGTAAAACAGAGACAGCTTAAGGAACGGTCCAACATAGAAGAGTGACAGCTATAAAAAAGACCAAATGTTCTATTGTCCCTTTTTTCTCCATTTTTTTTTTTTTTTTACTTTTTCTTTTTGTAAGCTCTTATGTAAAGATCTATGACTGTCTCAAACATGTTTCAAGTCACTTACTGTTGATTGACTTAGCACTTTTGCCAGAAGTCTGTTCCAAAGAACAACTACTCCTTTAGTAAAATAATACTTTGCAAGGTTATGTAGCGATCACCCCCAAAGGGGCCGCTGAGAATAGGCCCAGGTTCTCCCAAATAGTACAGAGGCTGCCAATCATACAGCTCAGTACCACACATATTGACAATCAAGGCTCAGTCCAGGAGAATGTCTTTTTAGTATTTATTGCTGAAGAACTTTAAGAAGAGAGGAGTTTAGGGTTACAGTATACTCCAAAACGATTAGTAGCAACGATTTAAAGACATACTTCTCTCTAATTTTCAAATGCAGCTTTCTGGCAGTAGAAGGGAATGGGTAGGACTCTACAGCAGTAGTCCACGTAGCAACCTCTGGCACTTAATTCCCTTCTGGTACTTGCACAGCCAACAGTCCCTAACAAGGTCTTTACTCACAGTGTCCCAGGAGCTGTCTGCCACCCAGTATCCACAGGCAGATCCTTAGTGAGGGAGAAAAAAAGCAACCTCTCCAGACCCAGGACTCCAGTTCAAGACCTTCCAGCAAATGTGATCATCCAGCAATCTTCTCCAGGCTCTCAGCCCAGCAGCTGTTGAGGCCCAGACTACCCCAATTGATGGAAAAGAACAATCTGTTCAGGATTCCTGTATAGTTATTACCTCTCCAGCCACCTTCTGGATGCCTCCTTACAGGAATTAGCTAAAACATAATAAATATTCAACTGATCATTTAAATTCCCCAGCCCTATGCTCTTCTTCTTTCATAGGCAGGTGGGAGTAATCAAACTCTCAGCTCAGGAAAAACTGAGCAGACCCACACAATCTATCACTACTCCATTCACTACAATGGAGCCAAAAACTAAAATTACTCAGCAACTTAACCAGGAGAGGGCACTACAGTTAGTTTGAACTCCTGCTAGTTTGAGGTCATGTTTCCATATTCTTGACCATAGCTTCATATTGAAAATACTGCCCTCTTGAAACGTTTTAAACTTTAAATCTATTTATGTTAGGTTTCAATCATGCCTCCCCATCCCCTTCTTTCCTCAAGACTGTACATACTAAAATTAAACTGAAGGGAGGGTTATGACCTCAGTCAGGTTTTTATAGCCATCTGTGTAGTATTGGGGACATTTCCTTTACCTCCTGTCTCATAGCTGCAAAAGGAAGGTAGAGGAAATCCTTCCAAAGTGAGGGAAATTCCAGGTAGTCACCAGGTTCCTACTGTCCCCAATTAGAAGATTTCTCTGCTATTCCTTTTCTGGTGAGCAATTACAATTTTAGATTTTTTTTTTCACTTTTATTTTCAGTGATAATACTGTATGCACCAAGACAAACTGATAGGGTGAATCTCCCTAGAAGGAACAGAGACTGCCATAAAAAAAAAAAACAACAAGTTCTCTAATCCCTCTTACTCCCACTCTCACTGTATTTAAAACAAAAAAAGTTGTACCTTCAGTTATACTTTAAAGAGGTATACAAAAGATACGCTGCGCTAAGGTGAAAATATCAATCTGGAGATTATTAATGCATATGAGGTATACTGAAAATACCGCATAAGCGGCTTATCCAGCCACAGCAAGGCACAAAGGATATATATATATATATATATATATATATATATATATATATATATATATATATATAAAACAAGTGATTTTAAAGTGCAATGTGCAAATAATATACTAGATGTATACCATTAGAATGAGAGTAGTGATTACTGAACTACTACCTGTATATATAATGGATGAAAAAATCATTTATATAGTCTGAAATTTACCGTGAAAAAAAAAAAAATATATATATATATATATAAATAAATATATCACAGTGATAAGTGCAAAATACAACAAATTGCCAAGTGCCACACAATGAGTGTGAATATCAAATCCAAGATGTGGTACATGATTATTAAAGTCCAATATATGAAAGAAATGCACATAAAGTCCATAAAAACAGTTCATAAAAAATCCAACATGCGTGCAATAATCTTAGTGCTTAGTGCTCAGAATCCCATGCTCAAGTGCCATCCAGTGACCCCCCCCCCGGGACAGCCGCTCACCTCAGAGCGTGCGACTCAGCTGTGAGACTGAGTCTAAACACGCTTATGAGCCATCCCACGGCTCAGTGATGGAATCCAGATACACAGTTTTCAGCAGCAACTCCACAGTTAGGAATAAAGGAAAAGAAAAACTGGATAGTGTGATATCGTTTATAAATATTTATTAGGATAAAAGCTCCCTACATTAGGGTACTCACATTTGCAAGGTGCGTGAGTGCACCAATCTGATAACAGTCTCCAAAGTTTGCCTCAAAGTTTGCCTGTCAGGAGGGATAAGCTGTGCATCGCATCTCAGTGGGGTGAAAGGCTCCGTGCTCCGTCCTGGCCCTTCCCCTATGCGTATTTGACACAGGGTCACATGTCTTCATCAGGGGGATCTCACTGCATTTAAAACAAAAAAGTTGTACCTTCAGTTATACTTTAAAGAGGAGCTCCAGTCATTTTTTGTAAAAATTAAAAGTCAGCAGCTACAAAAACTGTAGCTGCTGACTTTTAATAAACAGACACTCGCCTATCCCAGGATCCAGCTCTTTGCTCACCAGTCCTTTTCTCCACCCCTCTTCTGTCACTGGCGTCTGAATCTTAGCTGTGGGCACCCGGCTGTGACAGGTTGTGGCTACACAGCCGGGTACCCACTGCACGAGCCACGCTGCACATTGTGAATGGTCCTGCAGTCTTCTGGGACCTGTGATGTGTCCCAGAAGACTGCGGGGAGGGAGGAGGGAGAAGAACTTCCACCCCACCCCCCCAAAAAAAGCCATTTCAGAAAGAAGAGTGGGGGGCCTTAAAGCGGAACTTTCCCTTTTAGGTGAAGCACCGCTTTAAAGAGGAAGTAAACCCTGATGGGTTTACTTCCTCCTTTTTTTCCCTGCAAAGGTAAAGCACAATGGGCTACTATGCATCGCATAGTAGCCCATTATGTGTCACTTACCTGACACAGGAGCCTGCAATGTCACTGCTGTCCCCTCTGCTACAGAGCGTCCATCTTCTTTCCGGGTATCGTGGCTCTGATGCTGTGATTGGCCAGAGCCGCGATGATGTCACTCCCACGCATGCGCATGGGAGCCACCACTAACGGCATATCACCGTTAGCAGCGGCATGCTCAGTGCGCCTGCATGCGCCGTAGACAATGGTGCCTGTCTTTTTGAAAATATCTCCTAAACCGTGTAGGTTTAGGAGATATTTCTTGGACCTACAGGTAAGCCTTAATCTAGGATTACCTGTAGTTCAAAGTGGTCTGTAAGGGTTCACAACCACTTTAAGTTCCTGCAGTCTCTCCTGATCTCTTTTAACACATAGATGTTAGACTATTGTTGTTGCCTGCCTTTAGATTTATTCTTATCAATATGTTTTCAGTGAAGTGAAGTTTCCAGAATCGGGCACAGCATAATAAATGCAGTTTAACTAAAGATCTATATAAAGGAATTGGGATCTCTTTCCTTCTAATGTTTTTGACATAAATGACAACTATACCTACTCTCTTTTCTACTCTGTCTTTTCTGTATAATGTGTACCCTGGTATAGTTATTTCCCAGTTATTTGAATCCATGAAACTTGTCTCTGTAATTGCCAAAAAGTCCAAGATATCCTTAAACATACATAACATAAGAGAAACAATAGCCGTCAGCAGTGATCATTGTATTGTGATGCCTGGGAAAATTCCCTGTGTCAGAATACAATAGTGCAGCAGGACGTTATCCAACCATCAGAATACAATGATCACTGCTGACTGGCAGTGATCAAACAAAAAAATAAACACTGACAACTGGTTGTACTGAGGTCAGTAGAGTACAACCAAGTACAACCAGCCTGCCCTTAGATATATCGAAGTTCAGCCGGTTCCTGCTGAACCAGCCAAATATCGATCTGTCTATGGTCGGCTTAAGTCAACAAAAAATTGCTCCAGAACAACACATTGTAATTGATCAACAGCATCAACAGTAAGTGATCCTAGTATGACAGTGCTTTTCCTCCATAGATACAGTACAGTGAGCGAGTCTTGTCCGTCTAGGACAAGAAGTGAATTACTGTCAGGCGAACAAAGGCAAAAAAAGATTAAAAAAGGCTAATCCAGCCACCACATCTAAGGTCTAGTAAGCTGCAATACATTGCATTTTTGTTCCTAGGTTTAGATACATCTAAAGGTATCCTAGGGCAGTGGTCATCAACCATGTCCTCAGGGCCCACTAACAGGCCAGGTTTTATGTATTACTTTGGGGAGATGCAGACTAGAATACTGCAATCACTGAGCAGCAAATGATATCACCTGTGATGTATTTCAGTTATCTTGCAAACCTGGCCTGTTAGTGGGCCCTGAGGACAGGATTGATGATGACCACTGTCGTAGGGGATTCAGAATCATTTACAGCATGTATTATTGTATTATTGCTGTACCTTGATGGAGACTAATGTGCTTGACAAAAAATGTATAGTACGTTGCTAAAAAAAAATAAAAAAATAATAAAATTAACAGATACAAATTGTAAATTTGGTAGACATTCATGGCTTAGCTTTCCTAAGCAGTAGTGCATTATATGTTCAGAAAATTGTACCTTGTATAGTTAAACCTAAATATATATACCGATGACCTTAAAAAGTAAAAGTTTGTGGCTTTACAAAAAGGAAAACTAAAAAAGCCACAATTCCATTATATAGCCTGTCCAGGGAGGTTTAATGACAGCAGAAACCATCCTTTCCTTCTTGTGTCTACAGCCATCCATTAGCTGTCATTGTTGAGATTTCTCAATTCTATCTCATAGCAGAGTGAAAGATCTCAGTGTCAATAGCGTCATGCCTTTCCACTCAGTTATACACACTGCATGGGCCTAATGAGAACACGGTGCCATTCACTGCCTATCCATACCTGTAAGAATTAGACTGTAATCACACAACGCCATCTGACAAGGTTCGCAAGTGACTTGCTAAGTTTAGAATCTGTCCTTCAGAGTTCTAAGATGTTTTTCCTTTCCAAGTAAAGGACACACACAATTAACTCAGATATAAAGAAATTGAGCCTTTTCCCCCCAAGGATAATTACCATATTCTCACTTTTTCCATGGACTCTGTATAAATGGCATTCATAGTTTAATATCACTTTCTCTTGACTTTGAGAAACACAATTTGTAATGATGGATTCCTGGATGTGTTTTTTTTTTCTTTTTAGCCTTTATTTAATGGACACCTTCTGGCTGCGCTGTGAACAAGAAAGTTGTTCTATTTTGTCAGTTGTCAGCAGAGGCCTCTATAGCAATATCAGAATGGTTATTTTATAAGGGGGATCAGAAGATTTCCCAGATGCAACAGTACATCATG
Source organism: Aquarana catesbeiana (assembly GCF_042186555.1). NCBI lineage: Eukaryota > Metazoa > Chordata > Amphibia > Anura > Ranidae > Aquarana > Aquarana catesbeiana. Next base: position 589,049,085 of record NC_133326.1, read on the forward strand.
ATATCCTCAGATCTGATCCCTGGATTGACATTTTTTGTAATGTTATGCTGTGTAAATTAATTTGAAAGAAAAAATTATCTGAAGGGCATATATTGGCAGTCAACGGTCATTTGTGATGTTTTTAACTAATTAGGTGTGATTTCACCAGACTGTATTATACATCATTTTATGTGAGTAAAAAAGAGTTAACAGTGGGCCATTCTGCTTACAAAATTATCAAAAAATATAAATGATTCCGTTTTTATAATATTAACACTGAAGGACAATATCATTTTCAATAGAAATACCCCAAATTATCTAATAATCTAACCTGGCCAGGTGAACCTTGTAATTTGATAAAAAATAACAACCCATTGGTGTAAGAAAACCTGTATCTCTCTGCCTTCCATACATGAATGTCATAGTATTGTTGTACACTGGCATTTGTTCTTTGGTTTTGACATGCCTGAAGGCCTCCAAATAATTCAAAAAGTTCTAGCATCCTATTGCCCTAACTGTGGTCTTCAGATAAAAGGGATACAATGACAGTGATTACCAGCAGTCTTTTGTAATTAGGAATGAGCTGAAAGTACCTGGGTTTGGTTCGAGGCATAATTGCAAAACATGATTGAACGGCTGGCAAATCAGAATCTCAAGTTAAAGGGAGCTGAATGTTAAAACAGTAAAAAACAGTATTGGCCATTTTCTAGACTAATGCCGTGTACACACGAGCGGAATCTCCGACAGAAAAAGCCTGACAGGAGCTTTTCATCCTATATTCCGATCGTGTGTATGCCCCATCGGACTTTTTACATAGAAAATTCTAACGGACCTAGAAAGAGAACATGTTCTAACTTTTTCCGACGGAACCAATTCCTATCGGGAAAACCGCTCGTCTGTATGCTGTTCTGACATACCAAAAACGACGCATGCTCTGAAGCAAGTACGAGACGGAAGTTATTGGCTACTGGCTATTGAACTTCCGTTTTCTAGTCCCGTCCTACGTGTTGTACGTCACCGCGTTCTGGACGGTCGGAATTTGGTGTGACCGTGTGTATGCAAGACAGCTTGAGCGGAATTCCATCAAAACTTCAGAGTTTATTCTGATGGGAAAACCGGTCGTGTGTACAGGGCATAATAGGCAAAAAATTGTCAAACAAATGGCATAGGGGACTAAGTACTGCTTTGAGAGACATGTACCGAAGCAAAAAAATTCTAAAAAATCTATTTGGCAAGGTGCAGCGATTTTAATAATGCTTTAAGGGCAATATTAAAATGCAAAATTTGATTATTAGGCACTGGAAATCAACATCTTCACCATCTATAAAAGAATGGGTTGATGAGTTAAATATGCTGATGGTGATGGAGGAACCGACAGTTTAATTAAATGATCACTACCTGCAGCTCTCGGAAGTGTGGCTCCCTTGGATGATGTTCTGTGACAGCTCTAATTTCACTTTGTTAAAGTATAACTAAAGGCAAACCTTTTTTTGATTTTGGATAGGGTAAGGGAGGGTTTGTGTCCCATTGGGGGATTCACCTTTATTTCCTGTCCCGCAGCCAAAACAGCTGTGGGACCTCTAACCACCTCTGATGGTATCCTAGCATGTCATTAGGGTTACCAGAACTAGTGTCCCCATTGGAAGATTTCCCCTTTAGTCTTGTACCGATGTCAACTCAAAATTTGGGATTTTTTTTTAACAGTAAACAGGAGAAAAATGGGAATGATGAATCTCCCTAATGCAGTGCTTCTCAAACCTTTTTCCAGTCGGGGCACCCTTGAAAAGTATTTTCAGTCAGAACCCCCCTTTCCAAGACTTGGTTCATGTTCACGTGCAAAATTGAGCTCATTCCTGACATACAGGCAAATGCTCTGTTCTTTAGGGGTGCCATTAATTCTTAATGGTACCCCACACATTGGCAAGCATGGGGTGCTTTTGATGTGGCGCAATTTTAAAAAAAGGTCGTGGACGTTTTTCCCTGCATTTCTGCACGTAGGGAAGGCCTTTGAAATGAATGGGCTGCCCTACACGCAGCCACTCAGATGTGAACCAAGGGCTTGTTCACATGTCAGGTTGGAGGGGTGGTAAAACCACATGGTTAAGCTGTTTTTACCACACCCAAATTCTCCCCCTTCAGCTAGGGGTGTACACATGCTGTGGCTGCAGCTGGAGGTATACCCAGGGTGAATGGGGCTGCACTGCAACTACCCTGCAAACTGTGTGCATTGCATGGCTGCGGTGTAGTGATGCTGCATTTACAGGCTTAAAACGGGTGGTGAGGAGGCAACATATTGCCTCTTTACCACCAGTTAAAATGCCTCGGAAAAGTGATCTGAGCATGGATTGCTTTTCAGAGGAGCAGCAGTCCTTGTTGCTATCACAAAAAGCTGCCCTACAAAAGCATTTCTGATGGTACAAGAATAGGGGGGTCAGGATTAAAAGTAACATACAGTCTCTCACAAATGTGAGTACATCCCTCCCTTTTTTGTAAATATTTTATTATATCTTTTCATGTGACAACACTGAAGAAATTACACTTTGCTACAATGTAAAGTAGTGAGTGTACAGCTTGTATAACAGTGTAAATTTGCTGTCCCTTCAAAATAACTCAACACTCAGCCATTAATGTCTAAACCGCTGGTAACAAAAGTGAGTACATCCCTAAGTGAAAATGTCCAAATTGGGCCCAAAGTGCCAATATTTTGTGTGGCCACCATTATTTACCAGCACTGCTTTAACCCTCTTGGGCATGGAGTTCACCAGAGCTTCACAGGTTGCCACTGGAGTCCTCTTCCACTTCTCCATGAGGACATCACATTGCTGGTGAATGATAGAGACCTTGTGCTCCTCCGCCTTTCATTTGAGGATGCCCCACAGATGCTCAATAGGGTTTAGGTATGGAGACATGCTTGGCCAGTCCATCACCTTTACCCTCCACTTTCTTTAGCAAGGCAGTAGGTCATCTTGGAGTGTTTGGGGTCGTTATCCTGTTGGAATACTGCCCTGCAGCCCAGTCTCCAAAGGGAGGGGATCATGCTCTGCTTCAGTTACAGTACATGTTGGCATTCATGGTTCCCTCAATTAACTGTAGCTCTCCAGTGCCGGCAACACTCATGCAGCCCCAGACACTCCCATCACCATGCTTGACTATAGGCAAGACACACTTGTCTTTGTACTCCTCACCTGGGTGCTGCCACACACGCTTGACACCATCTGAACCAAATAAGTTTATCTTCGTCCCATCAGACCACAGGACATGGTTTCAGTAATCCATGTCCTTAGTCTGCATGTCTTCAGCAAACTGCGGGCTTTCTTGTGCATCATCTTTAGAAGAGGCTTCCTTCTGGGACGACAGCAATGCAGACCAATTTGATGCAGTGTGCGGCGTATGGTCTGAGCACTGACAGGCTGACCCCCCCAACCCTCCAATCTCTGCAGCAATGCTGGCACCACTCTTATTTCCCAAAGACAACCTCTGGATATGACGCTGAGCATGTGCACTCAACTTCTTTGGTCGATCATGGCGAGGCCTGTTCCGAGTGGAACCTGTCCTGTTAAACCGCTGTATGGTCTTGGCCACCATGCTGCAGCTCAGTCTCAGGGTCTTAGCAATCTTCTTATAGTCTAGGCCATCTTTATGTGGAGCAACAATTCTTTTTTTCAGATCTTCAGAGAGTTCTTTGCCATGAGGTGCCATGTTGAACTTCCAGTGACCAGTATGAGAGAGTGAGAGCGATAACACCAAATTTAACACACCTGCTCCCCATTCACACCTGAGACCTTGTAACACTAACGAGTCACATGACACCGGGGAGGAAAAGATGCTAATTCGGCCCAATTTGGACATTTTCATTTAGGGGTGTACTCACTTTTGTTGCCAGCGGTTTAGACATTATTGGCTGTGTGTTGAGTTATTTTGAGGGGACAGCAAATGTACACTGTTATACCAGCTGTACACTCACTACTTTACATTGTAGCAAAGTGTCATTTCTTCAGTGTTGTCACATGAAAAGATAAAATAAAATATTTAAAAAAATGTGAGGGGTGTACTCACTTTTGTGAGATACTGTACACACACATACATATACGCACACATACAGACACATGCACACACACACACACACACACACAAACACATGTACAGACACACACAAACACATGTACAAACACACACACATACAGACACATGTATATATGCATACATACAGGCAGAGACAGACGCATGTGTACACACAGACACACATGTACACACATATACAGACACACATGTACACACAAAGTACACACAAAGTACACACACACACAAACATGTACACACACGCGTACACACACACACACACACACACACACACAAGTACACACATTTGTACACACACACACACCTGTACACACACACACGCACATGTATAAAGCCCTTTTAAAACAAATCTAGCACAGTACCTTTCCAGTTTTCTCATTCAGCTGGGTACTGCACTGTAGGGGGAAGCAAAGAGCACAGCACACTCCCTCTCCCTATACTTTGACTTTGAGGCTGATAGAGCTCCCTCACAGTGCCGATGTACAGTTCGGTAGGGGATCGGGAAAACTGGCTCTTCTGATAGCCCTTCTCTCCCTGATCCCGCGGCACACCTGAGGACCTCTGGTGGCACACCAGTGTGCCGCGGCACACTGGTTGAGAAATGCTGCCCTAATTGGTGCACAGACAGCTATAAAAACTGTTATGTGCTACAATCCCTCTCCACTGTATCCAAAACGAATACAAAGTTAACACTTTAAGGACCTAAGAGACATATCTTCATATTTTCCTAATCCTCATCTAAACTAATGGCATCCTTGAAGTAGAACGAAAGGCAACACTTTTTTTTCAAGGGAAGATTATAACCCCTGTCAGATTTTTTTAACCATTTCAGAATTTCCCTTCACTTCTTATCCCATAGCCAAACAGGAAGTGAGGAGAGATCCCTGCATATTAAGGGAATTCCTTGGGGAACCCCCAGGTCACCAGAACTAGTGTCCCCATTGGAGGTTTTCCCCTCTATTACTTTTCTGAGGACAACCCACAATTTGGAATTTTCTTTTGCTTTCACTTTCAATAATAACGGTAAACAGGATAAATTAAGAGGATGAATCTCCCTAATTGGGTAACAGACAGCAATAAAAAGACAGGTGTTCTAATCCCTCTCCACTCTATCCAAAACTTAAAAAAAGTTTTGCCTTTAGTTATACTTTAACCTTATCCCTAGGAGCATTGCCCAGCCTCAACACTCACCCATCCCTTTTATGTCCCCCTTCCTCTGTCTTTACTTTGCTAACTTTTCTTAATGTCTTTTGTCCACCCTTGATCCATCTTATCACCTTGGGATAGTCTCTAGCCATCTTTCATGAGATAACGCCTGCATATCCTTTCCTATTTTACCTCCTTGTCACCTAGTTTACTGGTTTAAACATGAACATAACTTGCTATGGAACGCTACAACATTGGTCGGTTTAAGGTAGACAATTATCTTTGTACTTCTTTATGGATCAAAGGGTTGTATGTCTTTACTTCTATGTTACTGGATTCTATCTTGAATTTTTTGTTACATTTCGAAACCTCGTACCATACTGTAATCAACCATGGTTTTAAAAGGATGCTGTAATGAGTCCTGTCTGGTCACAGTGTACAACATAGATGAAATATGTCGCCAGCACACCAACCAGCTTATTCCAAAGTGCAAAGCTCTTTATTCCTTTTTTCTTGCATGATCACATAGAAAAGCAAAGTTGTGGGACTACGCAAGGACCCTTCCTTAGGTATGTGCTGCTTATGGAAATTATCACATGCCTGAGGAGGGGTCCCTGAGTGGTCCCAAAATGTTATGTGATCATACAAGAATATAGAGCTCAGCACTTTGAATCCAGCATGTTGGTGTGCTGGTCACATTTAATTTTTATGTATACCAGAACCTAATCCCTGATGAGGGTCCGATATAGAAGTTTATAGGGGACCCCAAAACAAAAAAAAAACGAAATGTGAGGTTATTTCTATAATGCTAACAAAGCAAACAGCATATTGGCATGCATTAAAAAGGGGATCATCTCCAGAGATAAAGTGTTAATTCTCCTGCTCTACAAGACTCTGGTCCGGCCGCACCTAGAGTATGCTGTCCAGTTCTGGACACCAGTCCTCAGGAAGGATCTACTGGAAATGGAGTGATTACAAAGAAGGGAAACAAAGCTAATAAAGGGTCTGGAGGATATTAGTTATGAGGAAAGGTTGCGAGCACTGAACTTATTCTCTCTGGAGAAGAGATGCTTGAGAGTGGATATGATTTCAATTTACAAATACTATACTGGTGACCCCACAATAGAGATAAATCTTTTTCACAGAAGGGAGTTTAATAAGACATGTGGCCACTCATTAAAATTAGAGAAAAGGAGGTTTAACTACATAGAGGGTTCTCTACTGTAATGTCTCGTACACACGATCGGATTTTCCGATGGGAAATGTTCGATGTGAGCTTGTTGTCGGAAATTCCGACGTGTGTATGCTCCATTGGACATTTGCTGTCGGAATTTCTGACAACAACTGTTTGAGAGCAGGTTCTCAATCTTTCCGACAAAAAAAACTTTGTTGTCGGAAATTCCAAGCGTGTGTACACAAGTCCGAGGCACAAAATCCCACGCATGCTCAGAATCAAGTACAACACAGAAGCATTTGGTCTGGTAAAACTAGCGTTCGTAATGGAGATAGCACATTCGTCACGCTGCAAATTTTTAAATCTTTCAATGCAGCGCATTCTCTTCTTCTTTATAATGCTAGAATAATGAAGTTGCTTTGCTGCTGGTCTGACAAACTGATTTTTTTATTATTTCTCGTGATCTCCTGACAAAAACTTTTTAATTTTTTTCGCCAGATCTCCACAATAATGTTTCTTATTTTTTTTTTAGAGTGGTCTACTTTTTTAATTTTTTTTATCAAGATCTCCTGAATTTTATGTTTTTGTTTTTTTATAGTGATCTCCATAATATTTTTTGTTGTTTTGTGTGTCAAGTTACCACAACACCATTATTATCTTGTTTTTTTTAACCTCGAAGAGGTTGTTTGGTGTTGGTGTCCCTTGTTAATTTGACATTGTATTTTTGAAATGTACCTGCCTACTCACAAACAAACTGTCCTTTTTGAACTAAAACACATAGCCAAGTATTTGTAAAAAAAAAAAAAAAAAAATAGTAATTTATTAGGGGTCATAACAAACTAAAGAGGAAGGCAACGCTGGATAAACTGTTGAAATTGCCTTTGTACCCCAGGGCAGACATCAATTATTTGACAGGCAAAATTGACAGCCTGAGTAGTCCATTTAGTAGGGAGCACAATCTGGTCCAGGACTCCGAGAGATCGGGAGCAGCAGCAGATGACATATATGTCCCCAGGCTGTGGTCTTACAACAGCCTGCATTTTTTTGCCAGACCAGACCGAACCCAGGCCATCACTCTCTTGACTGCCTTCCACGCATCCTTACAGGCCGTGGCTGTGGTGTTGGAGTTGTTGCAGGAGGAGAAGTATGGTCCAACTCACATACATGACTTTTATTGGTGAGTTGGCCCCTCACCCCCTTATTTAGGGCCTGAAACATGACCTCCTCACAGATGAGGCATTGGCCCTTCTCCATTTCTTGCATCTTACTAACCATCATACAGCCAAAGGCCTCCTGGACATTAGGGGTGGTTGTGATGACTTCAGTAGCCTGCCGAATCAGTGTATGAAAATGGGACATAGTTTTATTTTTTTGGTCATCGATCACACACAGTTTTGAGCTCATGACTGTTGCAAATTGAATGTTAACAAATAGAAAAGACTATCATTCTGACCCCAGCATTTATCATTCTTGTCCCAATCATTTTTGGCTACTACTGTCTATTGATATGTAAACCACTTTGTTAAATCAGAAATTAGTGATCAATAATAGCATCTAGTTAACATCATTAAAATTTTGACTAGAAATATGTTGAACAATGCTATACCTGGGTCAAGCTGGGCTCCTCCACATCTTCCTGGGTGGAAGGCCCAGGTTGTACATCAAAAGCCTCAGCTGAGGTGGCAGGAAGAGTGGAAGGAAGTGTAGATAGTGATGGCCTGGGTTCACTCTGGTTTGACAAAAACCGCAGTCTGTCATAGTACCAGAGCCTGGGGACATAAACGTCATCTGGTGCTGCTCCTGATCTCATGGAATCCTGGACCTTTTTGCACTCCCTATTATATGTGCTCCTCAGGCCACCAAATTTGCACTTCAAATAGGTGATGTCTGCCGTGGGAATCACCGGCTTCACCAATCCTAACAGTTGCTCCAGCACTGCCTTCCTCTTTAGTTTGTTGTTATAAAATTGGTGTTTCACTTGTCACGGACATGGCAGCTCTCTGTACTTATCAATGAAGTTGGGGAGGAGGTCATGGTCATTACTTTTATCCATTTTCTCTGCAAGACACAACACAAGACAAACCCTAATGTCAGGCTACACTCTCCTAATCTTGTCCCAATATAGGCCTCAATCTCTAAAAGCAGTATAAGCCACTAACCACTGATGCCCCAAGTAAAAAAAGGTACCTTCGTTTGCACAATCGGTGCTTACGCTACTCCGTCCTCCGCTCACAGATCGTACGTACGACGCACGCATGTTACGCTTTATCTACACATCGCATGCATGAAACTCCGCCCCTGATCTTCTTTCTAGTATATTTCCCACCCCTTCTCTTTAGGTGCAGTGGGAGAGCACATGGCGGAGAGACAACAGGTGCATGGTAATCTCAGCAAAAAGGAGGACGATGAAAGCCCGGAGCCACAAACTTCCCGATCCAGGAGGAGATTTAAGGCATCAAATATGTCCTTTGTAGTGATGGTGGAGATGGTGGACATCTTGAAGAGGGCCGACTATGATGGGAAGTATGGACCGTACAGCAACCCAAATGTGAGAAAGGCCAAGATCATGACTAAAGTTGTGAGAAGAATTTTGGGGTACGACGATCCAAGGAGCAATTGAGGAAACGCTGGTCAGACGTCAAATTGAGGGAGCAGGATCAGTACAGAAGGATCAAGAGAATGCTGCAAAAAATAAGTATTTTGTCGTGTGTTCCAATTATTATTACTTGCATGCTGCTCCATGTGCTTATCTTTACTGTTGTACTTTTTAAAATGGCGTGGGGACAATAATCGTCCGTAGTAAACATCATTTGTTCGTCTGTAGTAAACATCGTTCGTTCGACCCCTAATACAATGTTTTTGGCAGATGCAGGTTAACTACATTTGTTCAGGCCTATTTGTATGAAAAGAATTTTAGTAAATTGTTGTCTAGATTTGTTTTTACCTAGAATGAAATGCAAACTTGATTCAGTGTAAGGAGAGGACACTCAGCAGCTGTTTACACATCTGGACGCAGGAGCACTAGTGTGGAACACCAGAACACCCTTTTTAGGGTGTCCTACGCAGGTGCTCCAGTGGATACTAGGGGTCTTTTCACCTGTGAAACTTTATTAACAAAAAAGGTAAGTATTCCAGCTTTAGAAAGGGAATAAAATGAAAACATGTTTTCAGCTTGGAACTCTGCTAAATCAAACAATTGTATGACACTTCCAAGCAATGTTTCATACTCCTATTTCTTGCCTCAAATATCTGTCTGCTAAGTATACCTTATTTTTTATTCACATAGGGGAGAAAAAACTCGGGACATCTGAGGACACCGAGAACACCACACCTCCTAAAGAAGGGGAAATCCCCACACACCCTGAAGATGTGGGGGAAGGAGAGGTTCAGGAAGTGGGCAAAATAGTGACCACGACAGGTCAGTGTCTAAGACTACAGCTTCAGGTAATAGATGTATGCCTGCATATTTATAATACATGGTGTGTATTTTTTTTTAGGTGATGTGGTGGATGTTCTGGAAGAAGAAACTAATTTCACCAGTGCAAGTGCACAGATCATCATCGGGGAGATCATGGTGTGCAAGCAGGAATTAGAGAAGATAAAGGAAAACATCAATGATGTTTTAAAAAGACTCAACAACATCATTGATGTTTTAGGCAGAATATAAAATACCCCAAAATTTGTACATTTTGTCATTATATTTTTTCATTTTTAAAAAGCTTTAAAGTAATTTGAAAGCCAAATTTTGAAGATGCACACTGTGTATCAACATGTGCTATCTGCCATCACGGGATATCAATGTACGCGTTTTGTGGGTGCAACCCCAACCTTGCAATTAAAGTAGATGAGAGGAAGGGGTTGCACCCCAGAAAAACGTCCATTGATCCCCCATGATGGGAGCTAGCACATGTTGACATTAGGCATGGGATAATGAGGGAAATCAACATTTTGACTCCCGATTTGTATGCATCTTCAAAATTTGTCTTTTACAGTGGTGACATCACCCCATCTGATGAAGGCAAGATCAACACAGTTATGACATACTAATGTCACATATTGCCTTCAATTTATCCAAGTTGAACTTTGTAAGTTCTTGAGTTGTGTATGTTATTATTTTCAAACATGCCTGTTTAACCACTTCCCTACCGCTCTTTTGACAAATGACAAACCCTTCGTCCCTCCGGTCGGGTGTCATATGACTTCCTATGATTCCCTGCATTGTGGAGAGCGCACACCCGCTCCCGCCGCATCACTTGGGAACCGATGCGCATGCCCAGCGTCCACGATGTCCGCCGGGCACCTGTGATTGCCCGTTAACCAAGCAGGACCGTGGATCTGTGTGTGTAAACACACAGATCCACGTCCTGTCAGGTGAGGAGACTGATAAATATGTTCCCATTACAGAGGAACACCGATCGGTCTCCTCCCCTAGTGAGTCCCCTCCCCCTACAGTTAGAATCACCTCCCTAGGACACACAGTTAACCCCTTGATCACCCCCTAGTGTTAACCCCTTCCCTGCCAGTGACATTTATACAGTAATCAATGCATTTTATAGCATGGATCACTGTATAAATGTCAATGGTCCCAAAATAGTGTCAAAAGTGTCCGATGTGTCCGCCGCAATATCGCAGTCACGATAAAAATCACAGATCGCCGCCATTACTAGTAAAAAAAAAAAAAATAATAAAAATGCCATAAATCTATCCCTTATTTTGTAGATGCTATAACTTTTGCACTATCCAATCAATATACAATACAATATATAGAAGAATACATATTGGCCTAAACTGAGGAAACAAATTGTGTTTTTAAAAAAAATTTAGATATTTATCATAGCAAAAATGAATAAATATTGTGGGTTTTTTTCAAAATTGTTGCTCTTTTTTAGTTTATAGCGCAAAAAATAAAAACCGCCCAGGTGATCAAATACCACCAAAAGAAAGCTCTATTTGTGGGGAAAAAAATTATCAAAATTAATTTGGGTACAACGTCGCATGACCGCACAATTCTCATTCAAAATGTGACAGCGCTGAAAGCTGAAAATTGGCCTGGGCAGGAAGGCGGTCAAAATGCCTGGTATGGAAGTGGTTAACCCAAAAAAGGATATTTCTACTGCCAAACATAACAATGTTATACACCAAAGATGCTGGTTTGTTAAAAAACCCTTTTCTAATGCACATGTGAATGTGCTTTGAGTAAAATGTTTTATACTCAACAATGTGTGGCTTCTTCTTTCAATGCTCAATACCAGTTTTTGGAGTAAGTTGGTGTAGTTTACAGTGACAATGGGGGTATTTACTAAAGGCAAATCCAGTTTGCACTACAAGTGCACTTTCAGTGCACTGAAAGTGCACTTGTAGTGCAAAGTGGATTTGCCTTTAGTAAATAACCCCCACGGTGCTCTAAAATTTGCCTCAATCACGCCACTTTAGGGACTCAAAGCAATGAATTCATGGAGCTGAAAAGGATGATTATTTTTGTCATTAATGCATTGCATACATTAACAACATGTGTGTGTAGCAGACCCACAACATAATAGTTAGCTGAAGAAGAGATTGTCACCACATGTATCAAATAAATTACGTTTGCACTATTGAAGAAAATGGCCAAAAAAAAGGCCATTGGAGAACCTAGGAGACAGCTAAAAGAAACACAAGCAGTAAATCAAATGAAATATGAGTTCAGTTTATAACAAAAAAATTTATTTTAAAAATGTTTCACACATTGGCTGGCATATCAATGGCCCCCCTACCCGCAAAGTACTCAACATACTTCTGTCTAACTTTGTGGGTGTTTTGGGGGGGGCAAGCCAGGACGACCAGGTTCAAGTGTCGTCAGATTTGTATTTTGAAATCCGGCCTCAGTCCCAACTGAGGTCACATTGTTTGTTGCATTTTTTCTAAAGGTAATTGTGGAGAATGCAGTAGGCAAGTACAATATGGTTCGGTTTATATTCTGCCATGTGTATTGCTGTCAGAAATAGGCGGAACCGGCTGGCCATTATTCCAAACGCATTCTCCACAGCTCTTCTGGTTCTGGCTAGCCGGTAGTTAAAAACTCTCTGGTCCGGGGTGAGGGTCCTCATTGGGAATGGCCACATCAGGTGATCACCCAGCCCAAACGCTGCATCAGCGATGAACACAAATGGAAGACCACCCACATTGTCTTCGGCAAGTGGCAAGGCCAAGCTGGCATTCTGGAGCCGTCTGTAGAACTCAGTCTGGGCGATGACTCCACCATCCGACATCTGGCCATTATTCCCCACGTCCACATACAAAAACTTGTATGTCGCCAACACCATCCGCCAACATCACAATACGATTAAACCCCTTATAGTTATAATAGTATGACCCCGAGTTGGGGGGTGGGACAATTTGGACATGCTTCCCATCTATTTCCCCTCCGCAGTTAGAAAAGTCCCACTGCTGAGCAAACTGGGATGCCACAGGGTTTGAAGGAAACTGTGGAGTCAAACAAGAAAAAAAAAAATTGTAGTTTTGCACATAACATTGCAAGCAGATTAGACACAAACATTCTTGGCCAACATAAGTATAAATGTATTGAAATGAGTATTTTAGGACAAAAGTATAAGGTCCACTTATCAGATTCCTCACCCTCTCTGATGGCCCATTGTAAAAATTTTAGGGGGGGAGATGTTTTGGACAGGTAACCATCTCCACTTCATTGAGAGAAGAATGTATAAATAATGTGTGTTACTTTGGCCAGCCCCTCCTTACATACACTATTGGCAGCCCACTGAACAGGTAAGAAGTGTCATAATACAAAATATGAATACACGCTGTACAAATCGAAGCACATTTTTACATTCTGCAATTACCTATCAAGATAATAGGAGAACAAAACTTTAAACAGTACCATTTGAAAGTATTCAGGCAGGCCCTTGCACTACATGCTTTGGTGAATTCATCCATAAATCTGAACACAAAAGAGTTAGGTATTGTGTGTATGGGTTTGGCAAAGTCAGCAGATAGAGTATTGGTATCGGCTGACTTAGCGGTTAGGGGGAGGGAAGGTTCCAAATGAGTTTGGGCCCCCCCCCCCAAAAAAAAAGCCTCTTGCACTCTGCATAAATTTAAGGACAAAAAAATAGCATTTAAACACATTTTAGGGGGTGTTTAGGGTAAGCACTACAATGGAGCTGACAAAATACATTGTTAAGTGACTAGGCTAGGTGTGTATGGGCCCAGGATAGCATGCTGGGGAGGTTAGTGAAGGCAAATATGCATGAAGGACAAAAAAGGAGCATTAAAAGCTTACAGCATGCATGAGGACAAAGAGGACATTTATAGCATATTACAATCATGGTAATTAGGGAATAATGAAGTAAATACAATACATTAGCAAGCATTAAATACAATAATGTGATGTTAAAGGATAAAACTTACCTTAATATAGTCCTTCTGCAGGACCTGAAATGGCAGAACAGGTATCTGGAATAATGATTCCCAGAGCCTGGGGGGGAGATCCCAGTCAAGAACTTGTCCTGGAGACTTCTCCCCAGTGCCAAGTGCCACAAGGTGGCAACGAGCCTTTGCTCAGGAGTGATGGCTTGCTGCATGCAGGTGTCCTGCTTGGTAAAATAAGGGGACAGCAAAGCCAACAGATGGTGAAAAACAGGATCCGTCATCCGGAGATAATTCCTGAAATCATCAGGATTATTTTCTCGGATCCCCCGCAACAAAGGCATGTGACAGAATTGGTCATGCTGGAGCAACCAATTCTTCGTCCATGGACTCCTCCTCGCCCTGTTCATGGACTGGACTTGGGTCAAAGAAAGAACTCCAACACCAAGCCCCTGCACAACACGAACTCTACGATGAGTACGTATCCGCAACATGGCTAGAAAACAGTCGGCTGGTCAAGACGAACTAACAGAATGCAATGAAAATCAGAAAGGCCTGAGAAGAATGATCTGAAAATCAGAAACGAGCGGACAAGAACGCACTGCAAAACAGATATGAACTGACAACATGCACTGAAGAACAGATACGAACCCACAAGCACAAACTGAAGAGCAGTAATGAACTGAAAAGCACGAGGCTGAAAAGTGCGAATCATCTCACCAAACTTCTACTAACACGAGATTAGCAGAAGGAGCCCAAAGGGTGGCGCACTTGGTAATGAACTTCCTTTTTATAGTGCCGCCGTACGTGCTGTATGTCAGCGCATTCTCGGCGATCAAAATTTCCGACAACATTTGTGTGACCGTGTGTATGCAAGACAAGTATGAGCCAACATCCGTCAAAAAAAAATCCACGGTTTTAGTTGTCGGAATGTCCGATCGTGTGTACAGAGCTTTAGATCAGCAAGGATGTGGAATTCCCTTCCATAGGCGGTGATATCAGTGGGGAGCATCGATAGCTTCAAAAAACTATTAGATAAGCACCTGAACGACCACAACATACAGGGATATACAATGTAATACTGACATATAATCACACACATAGGTTGGACTTGATGGACTTGTGTCTTTTTTCAATCTCACCTACTATGTAAATATGTAAACAAAATAAGTGTAGCGCTAAAACAACCCTAGATGTCCAAAAGATGGAAATGGTATAGTCCAAGAACCAATATATCTCTAGATATTGTACCCATTTCCGGAGTACACACTGTGCTGGCTCCTTGCTTCCAGTTGGCTAGAAGTCCAGCACGTGTCCTCCGAACGGTGACGTGTCGTCAACTATGCGCATCCTATTTTTTCTATATTGACACAGCGAGAGGGATGACCTCTGAGTGGCGCGGACCCGCCCCTTTCTGCTGGGGTCGGGGAGCATGCACACGGCGGAATGCTGAGTTGCTTTGGAACAAACAAGGGAGCGAGTGGAACGCATCTCTCTCCGTCATGGCTAAGGCGCATGCGCACCATGGAACGCCGAGTCTCCTTGGAGCGCACAAGCTCCGGGAACAGCTTCCGCATTCACAATGTTTTTTTATTGTTTTTTATTATATTTTTCCCATCTTTTATTTAGACACTTCGCGGTATCACATCCATGATAATTCCATTCACAATCAAGTAATACTTAATAAAATTTACACACCGTAGATCACAACAAGCACACTTCCTGCTCCCTCAAGGGGCCGGAAGTGAGGCGTTGAACGCATGCCCAGCGGCCATCTTGTCCGCTCACCGGAAGTGGTAATTGACACCGTCTGTACTCATTGTAGAGCTGATTCTCATGTGGACATACTATCTATATATACTTGGTTGGCTGCAGTGGGTAGATCCCCCAGACGACGTCTAAGAGGACGAAACATGTCGGGTAGGACCCCACTGCCGCCATTTTTACTATTTACAGCGCTGTTTTCAAGATTTACATGTGAGTTTATTTCCTGTTTTTTTAATAAATTTGCTACATAATTTTACGGATTCACACTATGTGGCTTTTCTTTTTCCTTCCCCATCCATTGCTGTCATCACCTGTTTTTTGACATCTTCTTGAGGGATACACCAGTCCAGGGTTTCATCCAAAAGACCCCCACCTGTCCATCTTTTCCGGATCTCCTACAGTGGTTCACCACCCAAGCCTGTTTGACCCGACCAGACGTACGTCTTTTTCGGGTCCAATTGATTTGGTAAGCCTTTTTATTGTCGGTGGTGGTGTTCCCCTCATGCCAGATGTCACGCATTTATTGATATATTCCACATATGAAGTCACGCAATACTTATGGACCATACTCTATATGAACTATACGGATACTTTTGTCCAATTTATATCTAGAGATATATTGGTTCTTGGACTATACCATTTCCATCTTTTGGACATCTAGTGTTGTTTTAGCACTACACTTATTTTGTTTTATCCTTCCATGCACATATCCTACTGGCCGTGTTAGCTGCTTACTTCCCCCCTTTTTATAGGGCAGCGCAGAATTATTTGGTATATTTGCTTTATGTAAATATGTAACACTAATCCATGAAGATGTCATAATGGATCGCCTGGATATCAAGGGGCTCCTAGGGGAAAAAAAAGAATTGGTGGGGCCCACCCAAATTTTATTTCAGACCCAAAGGGAACACCACACAACAAAATAAAAAAAAAAAGTGTGGGAACTCCCCCCAAAAATCCACACAAGACAGTTATTCTTTTACAATATTTTTATTGAAAGAAATTTTAACCAGAAAACAAACGTTAGTGTCATAAACTGGCAGTGACAACGAATCAGGCCAGGGTAAAAAAGAGAAGGGGGAGGGATATATGGGAGAAGAGGGGGAAAGGTCAGTGGGGAGAATCCCTCCTCAGGGGCCCATGATCAGCTTTAAGTAAGCCCAAGTAGCACCTCACAATTCCAGAAACCAGATCATTAACAGAAACTGATCCAGCCAGGGCTGGCAAATCCACAATTGTCCATGTGTGTCCGTAAGGATCGCTGATAGTTTCTCATTTATGAGTGTCATATGCACCCACACCAGGCACTTATTCAAGCATGCAGTCTGAAAGGCCAGGAATGAGTATGGCATTCATCCCTATCACTTTGCCAGGGGGAACTCCCCTGGAAAAGCACCTTGTCCCCATACTTATGAGATAAAGGACCTCCTAGCCACAATAAGATGCCCCCAGATACTGACCCCCCCATGGGAATTAGTATACGGTACATGGTACTGCTATTCATTCACAGAAAAAAAAATAAACAGCAAATTAAAATACATACAGTTTTTGACAAAACCTTTCTTAAAAAAACAAAACAAAAACAAAGTTTCATGATATACATCTGCCATGAATCACAACATCCAGCAATGCAATGTTCACATGTATCATAATGGGCAAAACCTGTTCATCCCTACTAGTAACATATCTCCAGTCTCATTGGGGTTGATTTAATAAAACTAGGTGAGAGTGCAAAATCAGGTGCAGCTGTGCATGGTAACCAATCTGTTTCTAATTTCAGCTTGTTCAATTAAGCTTTGATGAAAAACCTGGAAGCTGATTGGTTTCTATGCAGAGCCAATCAGATTTAGCACCCAGATTTAGCACTATATATATATATATATATATATATATATATATATATATATATATATATTGGTCACTTACCAAAGTGAATGTTCACTTACAGCATCTCACAAAAGTGAGTACACCCCTCACATTTTTGTAAATATTTTATTATATCTTTTCATGTGACAACACTGAAGAAATGACACTTTGCTACAATGTAAAATAGAGAGTGTACAGTAGAACAGTGTAAATTTGCTGTCCCCTCAAAATAACTCAACACACAGCCATTAATGTCTAAACCACTGGCAACAACAGTGAGTACACCCCTAAGTGACACTGTCCAAATTTGGCCCAATTAGCCATTTTCCCTCTCCAGTGTCATGTGACTTGTTAGTGTTACAAGGTCTCAGGTGTGAATGGAGAGCAGGCGTGTTAAATTTGGTGTTATCTCTCTGACTCTCTCAAACTGGTCACTGGAAGTTCAACATGGCACCTCATGGCAAAGAACTCTCTGCAGATCTCAAAAAGAGAATTGTTGCTTTACATAAAGATGGACTAGGCTATAAGAAGATTGCCAAGACCCTGAAACTGAGCTGCAGCACTGTGGCCAAGACCATACAGCAGTTTAACAGGACAGGTTCCACTCAGAACAGGTCTCGCCATGATCGACCAAAGAAGTTGAGTGCACGTGCTCAGCGTCATATCCAGAGATTGTCTTTGGGAAATAGATGTATGAGTGCTGCCAGCATTGCTGCAGAGGTTGAAGGGGGTGTTAGTCTGTCAGTGCTCAGACCACACACCGCACACTGCATCAAATTGGTCTGCATGGCTGTCATGCCAGAAGTAAGCCTCTTCTAAAGATGATGCACAAGAAAGCCTGCAAACAGTTTGCTGAAAACAAGCAGACTAAGGACATGGATTACTGGAACCATGTCCTATGGTCTGATGAGACCAAGATAAACGTATTTGGTTCAGATGGTGTCAAGCGTGTGTGGTGGCAACCAGGTGAGGAGTACAAAGACAAGTATGTCTTGCCTACAGTCAAGCATTGGTGGTGGGAATGTCATGGTCTGGGGCTGCATGAGTGCTGCCGGCACTGGGGAGCTACAGTTAATTGAGGGAACCATGAATGCCAACATGTACTATGACATACGGAAGCAGAGCATGATCCCCTTCCTTCAGAGACTGGGCCTCAGGGCAGTATTCCAACATGATAACGACCCCAACCACACCTCCAAGACAACCACTGCCTTGCTAAAGAAGCTGAGGGTAAAGGTGATGGACTGGCCAATCATGTTTTCAGACCTAAACCCTATTAAGCATCTGCGGGGCATCCTCAAATGGAAGGTGGAAGAGCGCAATGTCTCTAACATCTCCCAGCTCTGTGATGTCATCATGTGGCTACATCATGAGCTACAGTTAATTGAGAGAACCATGAATGCCAACATGTACTGTGACTGAAGCAGAGCATGATCCCCTCCCTTCGGAGACTGGGCTGCAGGGCAGTATTCCAACAGCATAAGGACCCCAAACACTCCAAGATGACAGGAGCAGCGCTGTGAGAATTAATTACTTATAGGGTAAACCCATAAGTTAAACAAATAGGAAGTGAAAATAAGCCAAAATTGGATTGATAAAAAATTCAAAATATGCATTACAAATTGATTACAAAAAAAAAGTCCTAATCTGTGACCCAATTATTGTAATCAATTTGTAATGCATATTTTGAATTTTTCCTTGTCAAAAGAAGTTTATTGAGTATACAATGTTATAAACATACATAAAGATACATAAAGTAAGTTTACAAGGATCTATAAAGTAAGCTCATTGTTTTACAGTAGGGTTTATATAGGTAAATATCATGAAATTTCAAATATTAAACATTGGGTTCACGTAAACCTAAATTAAAGATATATATCATTTCCTTAGTTACTTTTGTAGGTATTTAAAAGATTTATACCTACTATACATATTGTTAACAAGTAGAGTGTATATAGGTCAAATAAATTCTGATAATGAGCTTTAATCGTAAGGTGGAGAAAAGGAAAGAGAAAGAAGAAAAAGGGTTGAAAGGTAGAGGTATGGTCCACAAGGTTGTCCCGCTCGTCAGTTTATTATTCTTTTTAGTTCTCTTTGAAGCCTTAGAATGGGTGTCTCTGTAAGTCATTTAATCTGTTACCATGGCAACAGGACAGAGTCATTGAAATTTGACAGGAACTGTTGTTTTATCCAAGGATGCCAAAGTTTTTCAAATTTTGGAATTTGATTTTGATCGATGGCTACCATCTTAGCATGGGACATTGTATTATTCATTCTGTGAATTGTTTCTGCTAGTACCAATGTAGGAGATTTCCATGCCTTGGCCACTGTTTGTTTTGCAGCCGTTATTAGTTGGATCATAAGTTTGAATTGAGAGAGTGTTAACCATTCCGGTTTTAGATTAAGTAAAGTTAAATATGGATCTGGTTGTATTATTTTTTTAAATATTTTAGATGCAATCACGAAGACTTCCTTCCAGAAGGTTTGGATTACTGGGCACGTCCACCATATGTGTAAATATGTGCCTATTTCTGGGCATCCTCGAAAACAAAGAGTTGAGGTATTAGGTGAATATTTTGCCACTCTAGCGGGTACAAGGTACCAGCGAGTTAGGACTTTATAATTTGTCTCCAGTGCTAAGATGTTGGGTGAAGATGACTTAGATGTGAGCCATATATTAGACCAGTCCGTGTCTTCTAAAATTCGTCCCAGGTCCTCCTCCCACCTCTGAACGTAAGAGGGTCTATTAAGATTTGCTACTCCATATAATTGATTATAAAGTGATGAAATTGTACCTTTAGCAAATGGATCTTTTGTACAGATTGATTCAAAAATGGATAATTGGGATAATGGTGTATCCCCCTTTAGGAATGGTGTATAGAAATTTTTGATTTGGAGATATCTAAATATCTCAGAGTTTGGTAGATCATATTTTTCTCTAAGCGATGGGAATGAAAGGAATGATTTAGATGCTATGAAGTCATTTAGTGTCTGAATGCCTGATGTTGTCCAAGCTTTAAAAGAATTTGGGTAGATCCATGCCGGATAAAAGGCCGGATTTCTGATAAAAGAAAGGAGAGGATTGTGTGGAGATTGTAACTGATATTTGGTTTTTAGTTTATCCCAGAGAGATAAGAAGTGTTTAGTTATGGGATTATGAATTTTAAAGCGGTCTTTAGGATCAAGCCATAATAAATTTGATATTAATAGAGGGTCATTTTCTGAAGCCTCTATAAATACCCATAATGGGATTTCCTGTTTTGCATGGTAGTTTGACAGACTGGCCAAATGTGCTGCTCTGTAGTAGTTAGTAAAATTAGGGTATCCCAGGCCTCCTTTATTTTTGGGAAGATGTAGTGCGTGTATAGGTATACGTGGTTTAGAAGAGCCCCATATAAACGAAGTTGCTCTTTTTTGTACTATTCTCAAAAAATAGGAAGGAATTGGAATAGGGAGGACTCTGAATAGATAAAGCAATTTGGGTAGAATAGTCATTTTGATTGCATTAATCTTCCCTATCCAGGATAAAGGAAGTTGCGACCATTGTTTTATTAGATTTGTGATCTGTCTTAATACAGGAGGATAATTGGTTGAGAATAAGTCAGAATGAGATGCTGTTAAATGAATTCCAAGATATGGGATTGATTTTTCTGCCCATGTGAATGGGAGTGCAGCCCTAGCCGGGATCAATTCCATGTTTGTGAGTGAAATATTAAGCACTAGGCATTTCTTAGGATTAATCATAAGGCCGGATAGGGCTGCAAATCCATCAAGAGCTGGTATTAAGTTAGGACCAGAGACCTGTGGTGATGATAGAAAAAGTAATATATCGTCTGCAAATATACATAATTTGTGTGTAATACCTCCTACTTCAATGCCAGTTATAGTTTGGTTTGTTCTGATGTATTGGGCCATGGGTTCGAGTATAAGGGCAAATAATAAGGGAGATAATGGGCAACCCTGTCGGGTACCTCTTTCGATATTAAAGGCTTCAGATTTGTATCCAGCATATTTTATATAGGCTTTGGGTTTATTATATAATGCTTTGATCCATGTTAAAAAGTGGGGTCCAAAACCCCATTTTTGTAATGAATATTGCATATATTGCCAGGATACTGTGTCAAATGCCCTCTTAATATCGAGAGATAGAAAACATAAAGGGATTTTCCGTTTTTTAGCAATATGTGCCAATAACACTGCCCTGCGTATATTATCGCCTGCCTGTCTATTTGGCATGAAGCCTACTTGATCTCTATGTATTAATTTTCCTATAATGCTATTGAGGCGTTTTGCTATTATTTTTGCTAATAATTTAATATCGAGGTTTAACAGAGAGATAGGCCGATAATTCACACAGGAAGTATCATCAGAAAGGGGTTTTGGGATCATACAAACAATTGCCATTAGTGTTTCTTGCCGAAAAGAATGTCCATCTAGAAGTTTGTTAAAAGTTTCAGTGAGAATGGGAGAGAGTATTTCTGAGAATGTTTTATAGTATAAAGCCGAGTAGCCGTCAGGGCCTGGTCTTTTGTTAAGTTTTTAGGTCTTTTATGGCGTTAGCAACTTCATCTATAGTTATAGGCTCATCCAAACTGCTTTTTTGATTCTGAGATAACTCAGGTAAGGTTATTTTTGAGAAGAAGGATTCAGCTTCTGTAGGATTAAATTCATTGTTTGTCTTGTATAAAGTTGCGAGATGTGAGTGAAATTTATGGACTATTTTAACTGGATTACAAGTGTAAACATTTTTTGATAATTTCAAACGTATTGGTTTGAAAGATTTGTTAGTTGAATTTAATGCCCGAGCCAAATATGTACCTGGTTTGTTTGTATTCATGTAAAAGGTGATTTATCTAGAAATGGGAGGAGGACCTGGTTCGAATCCCCACACATTATCACTGTTCCTATTTTGTGTGTATTAATCACTTGTAATATATGTGAGAGGAATGGTGTAGGTTGTTTGTTAGGAGCGTAGTAGGAAATCACTGTGATTGCTGTATCCATTATATAACCCATGAGTATCAGGTATCTACCTTCTGGGTCTTTAATTTCTGATGATAAGGTGAATGGTGTGGATCGGTGAAATGCAATTAGAGTTCCCCTTTGCTTGGTACAGGCAGAAGCCGTGTAAATTTGTTGATAAAAAGGAGAAATATATTTTGGAGTAGAATCTTTGGTGAAGTGTGTTTCTTGGAGGCATACTATGTGAGCCTTCTTGTTATGGAAAGTACGGAAGGCTTTGGTCCTTTTTTGAGGGACATTTATTCCCTGAACATTCAGGGAAAGTATATTCAGTGGTGCCATGGCAATAGATCAAATAGTTTTGACTTACTTTTTGTTATGCAGAGCTGACTGCGCAGATCAACCTGTGTGGACTGAAGAGATGAATAGATAGAAAAGAAACCAGTGAATTCTGGAGTAAAGAGTAAACAAAAAACATATGAGATTAGATGATACATTGTATAAATTATTTTTTGCAAGTAATCACAATTTACCCGTGAAAGAGAATAAATATCTCTCTCAGGGGAATAAGTGCCTTCGTCACACTCCCACATAATATGGTTGGGAGAATGAGGAGGGCTAATGGGGGTACACGGATCTTCCGCTTACAGGAGAGAAGTGCTATGTCAAAAGACATCAAAATGATGTTTCATTAATTGGAGTGCAGAATATAGTTTTTGTTGAAATTATTTATTCCAGGGTGGTTGTATATGGTTAGTCTTGCCCTAGGCTAAATAATTCAGTTAGAAAGGTACTGTTAATAACTTTGGTATTGATGAAGATAGTTTGAATTATTTTGGGATTTTAACCCTTTTAGAGTAAACAATTACATATTTTATTCATATGTAACTGTTTAGATATGTTAACTCATAAAATTGAGGTTGTATTGCTTCAGATTAGAATAAACAAAAACATAATTCTAGGAACTAGTTAGGTAATAATATATTTGTTTTAAGAAAAGAAAGAAAAAGCTTCCATTACTTCTGGATTATTGAACATATTTGTCCTAAAAAGTAATAAATCTATTGTTATTACCTGATAATACATAACTGAACAAGAATTTCCTTATTTCACTTATATGTTCTAAGGCTATATGAATCAGAAGTAATAAGAAATATAACTGGAATGTAACATGATCCCAAACAGTGTGTGACTATCAGAATGCAGTTACATTCAGTTATAAATACAGGTTTTTTATAGAGAACCATCTCTTAGTATAATAAATGAAGAGATATCAGGAATTAGGATGTCAGTCCATTGAATCTTCTTGGTCCATGGATGATGTGGCATAACAGCCTCTTTTGTGAGAATGATGATTCCCATTTTGTTCTGAAATTTTCTGGGTGCTGCCTGAAGGTGAAGATGACGCCATTCTTCTGCGTGTGGGAGTGTTGCTGCTTGTGGGTTCTGTCAGATTTAATTTTAAAAGGGTTTGTTGTAGTTCATCTGCTGATCTGCTTCTGTAAATTGTACCTTGGTAGTTAAATCTGACTGAAAAGGGGAAGCCCCATTGATACATAATGTTGTGGCGTTGCAGTTCCATTAGTTGGGGTTTCATGGATCGTCTTTTAGTAATAATAAGTTGGGATAGGTCAGCAAAAATTTGATAATTGTGTCCTTGAAAATTAAGTTCCTTTTTTTCTCTTGCAGCAATTAGTATTTGTTCTTTCGTTCTGTAATAATGAAATTTTGTGATTATATCACGTGGGGGTCCATCTTTCTTTTTGGCTGTGAGGGCTCTGTGTACTCTGTCCAGTTCTAAACGTTCAATAGGGATATCTGGCTTTAGTTCTTGTAATAGAGCAGTAATAGTAGATTGCAGGTCTGTCACAGTTTCAGGTATTCCCCTTATGCGCAAGTTTGAACGTCTGGCTCTATTTTCGTAATCTTCAAGCTTAGTTTGAAGTATTAAATTCTCTTTTTTTAATTGTTCCAATTCTGTTATATTTTCTTGGGTTGTAATTTCAATTTCATCCATTTTTATTTCTAAGGCTGCGGTGCGGTTTCCCAGCTCTCTTATTTCTTTGGTTAGGCTTTTTGTTATTTGGTCTGAGGTTTGTTTTAAAGCCTTATGAAGCATCTTTTCAAATTGTAATAATATTACTGGGGATACTGAGGAGGCTTGTGGAGAAGTTTGTGAGAGGATTTGTTCTGTATCTGACTCAAATGGAGAGTCTTGCTGTGACATTTTCTGTCTGTGAGAGCGCCCTGATGCTGTATCTTGTGAGGTGACTGGAGCTGCTTCAGCTGCAGTGAGTGCCTGTGAGCTCTTTGTGAGGTGATTTTTATTTCTGCCACGGTTTCCTCCCAGTACCATATTTCCTGCCCAAACTTTCACAGTTTGTTCCCTGGGGAAAAAAGGTTCAAATGGATACCTTTTGAGCCTGCAGGCTCCGCTTTGTCCTTCTCTTCTCTCCTCAGCGGTGTGGAGCTCTAACAATGCATGTCTGCTCTGCTAGGCTCCGCCTCCTGCCCCCCGCATATTTTGAATTTTTTATCAATCCAATTTTGGGTTATTTTCACTTCCTATTTGTTTAACTTATGGGTTTAACCCTATAAGTAATTAATTCTCACAGCGCTGCTCCTTTTTTCTGATCTGATTGTTATAGTGTGTGTATTCCACTTTTAGCGGCCGCTCTAATTTCATTTATTGTTTTTGTCACTCCATTTTCTTTCATATGCTTTTTCAATATTTTTGTTAGGGTGTATTAATTTTATATTATTAATTTGTAGTCACATGTAGCGCGGTAGTCTTTTCTTTTTTTACTCCAAGATGACCACTGCCTTGCTAAAGAAGCTGAGGGTAAAGGTGATGGACTGGCCAAGCATGTCTCCATACCTAAACCCTATTGAGCATCTGTGGGGCATCCTCAAATGAAAGGTGGAGGAGCACAAGGTCTCTATCATTCACCAACAATGTGATGTCCTCATGGAGAAGTGGAAGAGGACTCCAGTGGCAACCTGTGAAGCTCTGGTGAACTTCATGCCCAAGAGGGTTAAGGCAGTGCTGGAAAATAATGGTGGCCACACAAAATATTGACACTTTGGGCCCAATTTGGACATTTTCACTTAGGGGTGTACTCACATTTGTTGCCAGCGGTTTAGACATTAATGGCTGAGTGTTGAGTTATTTTGAGGGGACAGCAAATTTACACTGTTATACAAGCTGTACACTTACTACTTTACATTGTAGCAAAGTGTCATTTCTTCAGTGTTGTCACAAAACTGCGAGGGGTCTACTCACTTTTGTGGGATACTGTAGCTCAGTAAATAAAGTGAAACTGTTTTTACTGTGAAACCTAAAACATTGTCAAATAAAAAAATGAAAAAAAAAAAAGGATTTTTGCTTTTACTTGATTAAATGATTGAAGTAAGCACAGCTTCACCTTACTCACTAAGGTAAGTGAACATTAACTTTGCTAAGTGAAAAGTTTATTTCCCTTTGGTAAATCAACCCCGGTGTGTTCATCTTGTTCTGACCCTTACTCCTAAGTACACCCATCCATAGCCCAGAAGAGCTGAACTAGGAAAAATCTTAGCTTGCATAATACATGATAAATATTTTTAGCCCTCATATTTGGCTGACCAGCACAATCAGTATTCTTGAGTTTAATTTTTTCATTTCTACCTTTTTTATCTTGGCAGCAATTTATGTTCAAAAACTCCCGTTCCTTCAGAACTAAGGATGAGCCGAACACCCACCAGTTCAGTTCACATCAGAACTTGCGAACAGGCAAAAAATTTGGACGAACACCTGAACACCGTTAAAGACTATGGGACACAAACATGAAAAATCAAAAGTGCTCATTTGAAAGGCTTATATGCAAGTTATTGCCATAAAAAGTGTTTGGGGACCCGAGTTTTAAAAAAGTTTTAAAAACTGATGTTTTTTTTCGTGAGCAGTGATTTCAATAATGCTTAAAGTGAAACAATAAAAATGATATATTCCTTTAAATATTGTGCCTGGGCGGTGTCTATAGTACGCCTGTAAAGTGGCGCAGTTTTCCCGTGTTTAGAACAGTACCACAGCAAAATTACATTTCTAAAGGAAAAAAAGTCATTTAAAACTGTTCGCGGCTGTAATGAATTGTTGGGTCTCGAGCAACATAGATAAAACTCATTTGAAAAAAACGGCATCCCCCAGTCCATTACCAGTCCCCTTGAGTCTGGTATGAATATAAAGGGGAACCCCGAACCCAATTTTAAAAAAAAAATTGCGTTGAGGTCCCCCCAAAATCCATACAAAGCCCTTCAGGTCTGGTATGGATATTAAAGGGAACCCTGCACCAAATATTTTTAAAAATTGTGTAGGGATCACCCAAAATCCATACTATACCAGGGTCTGGTGTGGATTTTAAGGGGAACCCTGCACCAATTTTTTTTTAAAAATGGCGTAGGGGTCCCTCCAAAATCCATACCAGACCCTTATCCGAACACACAACCTGGCAGGCAGGAAAAGAGGGGGGACAAGAGAGCGCCCCCCCTCCTGAACTGTACCTTGCCACATGCCCTCAAAACAGGGAAGGTGCTTTGGAGTAGCCCCCCAAAGCACCTTGTCCCCATGTTGATGGGGACAAGGGCCTCATCCCCACAACCCTTGCCCGGTGGTTGTGGGGGTATGCAGGTGGGGGGCTTATCAGAATCTGGAAGCTCCCTTTAACAAGGGGACCCCCAGATCCTGGCCTCCCCCCCTATGTGAATTGGTAACGAGTACTTTGTATCTCTACCATTTCACAAAAAAAGTGTCAAAAATTGTAAAAAAGACAGAAGACACTTAGGGACAAGTCCTTTATTAAAAGATAAAAAAGTAAAAATGTCCCACGATGTAGGTCCATCTCACACCGCCGACGATCTGAAAAAAGAGAAAAAAAAAGCTGCAACACCTCCGCCTCCATGGGACGCTTCTTCTCGATGACAGCTGTTATATAGCTGAGGGCAGGGCCACTTGGTGATGTAAATGGTTGACCCCGCCTTCCTCTGACATCACGTGGCCAGGTTGTGTGCTCGGATAAGGGTCTGGTATGGATTTTGGGTGGGACCCCTACGCCATTTTTGTTTAATTTTGGCGCAGGGTTCCACTTAAAATCCATACCAGACCTGAAGGGTCTGGTATGGATTTTGGGGAGACCCCTTTGCCATTTCTTTTTAATTTGGCGCAGGGTTCCCCTTAATATCCATACCAGACCTGAAGGGCCTGGTATGGATTTTGGGGGGAACCCCACACAATTTTTTTTTTAATTTTTGTTTCGGGGCTCTCCTTAATATTCGTACCAGACCCTGGTAATGGGCTGGGGGGGGGGGCATGCAGTTTTTTCAATGAGTTTTATCTATATTGCCGAGACCCAACAATTCAATACAGCCACGATCAGTTTTAAATGACTTTTTTCCTTTAGAAATGTAATTTTACTGCGGTAGACAGGAAAACTGCACCACTTTACAGGCATACTATAGACACCCCCAGGCACAATATTTAAAGGAATATTTTATTTTTATTGTTTCACTTTAAGCATTATTAAAATCACTGCTCCTGAAAAAATTGACGTTTTTAAAACTTTTTTTTGCATTGATACATGTCCCCTGGGGCAGAACGCGGGTCCCCAAACACTTTTTATGAAAATAACTTGCATATAAGCCTTTAAAATGAGCACTTTCGGTTTTTCATGTTAGTGTCCCATAGACTTTAACGGTGTTCCACAGCTTTCGAATTTGCCGTGAACACCGTATATTGTTCGGTGTTCGCTGAATATCTGAACAACCAAAGTTTGACCCAAACTTATGCTCAGGCTGAACAGTTCGACCATCCCTATTCAGAACATGTTTTCAATAAATCATACATTCTTTAGGTCAAGTAGCACTCATTTTGGTATAACAACAAAGTTAATGCAGTTCCAAGAAATGTACTCACTAAAACTAAACTAATAGAGCAGAAAGTACGTAAATAAGGACAATAGTAATGAAATGATGGCAAGCTGAATGAGCAGTGCTGTAGGTTAACAGGGCTTATTATTTAAAATGATGTCAAGGCAGATGTTTTCTGTAACTTGCTTTCAGTATATGAAATAAGTACAATAACTAGATCAGAGCTATTTAAAAACCTTAAGAGACAAATCATTATAGTAAACTTTAGTGGCTAGCAAAAACATCACGTGACTTACCCTGTTTCCCCGAAAATAAGACCTAGCGTGATTGTCGGCGATGGCTGCAATATAAGCCCTACCCCCCAAATAAGTCCTAGTTAAAGTCCTTGTAGGTCTTATTTTTAGAGTAGGGCTTATTTTCGGGGAAACAGGGTAGGGCTTATTTGGGGGGTAGGGCTTATAGTGCAGCCATCACCGACAATCACGCTAGGTCTTATTTTGGGGGAAACAGGGTATACATGCAATGCACAAAAAATAAATAAATAGGGATAGTTTAAGCTAAAACACACAATATATGAATGTACATACAGTCAGGTCCATAAATATTGGGACATCGACACAATTCTAATCTTTTTGGCTCTTTACACCACCACAATGGATTTGAAATGAAACTAGCAAGATGTGCTTTAACTGCAGACTTTCAGCTTTAATTTGAGGGTATTTACATCCAAATCAGGTGAACGGTGTGAATTACAACAGTTTGTATATGTGCCTCCCACTTTTTAAGGGGCCAAAAGTAATGGGACAGATTAACAATCATCCATCAACTTTCATTTTTTAATACTTGGTTGCAAATCCTTTGCAGTCAATTACAGCCTGAAATCTAGAACGTACAGACATCACCAGACATTGGGTTTCATCCCTGGTCATGCTCTGCCAGGCCTCTACTGCAACTGTCTTCAGTTCCTGCTTGTGCTTGGGGCATTTTCCCTTCAGTTTTGTCTTCACCAAGTGAAATGCATGCTCAATCGGATTCAGGTCAGGTGATTGACTTGGACATTGCATAACATTCCACTTCTTTCCCTTAAAAAACTCTTTGGTTGCTTTCGCAGTATGCTTTGGGTCATTGTCCAGCTGCACTGTGAAGCGCCGTCCAATGAGTTCTGAAGCATTTTACTGAATATGAGCAGATAATATTGCCCAAAACACTTCAGAATTCATCCTGCTGCTTTTGTCAGCAGTCTCATCATCAATAAATACAAGAGAACCAGTTCCATTGGCAGCCATATATGCCCACACTATGACACTACCACCACCATGCTTCACTGATGAGGTGGTATGCTTTGGATCATGAGCAGTTCCTTTCCTTCTCCATATTCTTCTCTTCCCATCACTCTGGTACAAGTTGATCTTGGTCTCATCTGTCCATAGGATGTTGTTCCAGAACTGTGAAGGCTTTTTTAGATGTTGTTTGGCAAACTCTAATCTGGCCTTCCTGTTTTTGAGGCTCACCAATGGTTTACATCTTGTGGTGAACCCTCTGTATTCACTCTGGTGAAGTCTTCTCTTGATTGTTCACTTTGACACACATACACCTACATCCTGGAGAGTGTTCTTGATCTGGCCAACTGTGGTGTTTTCTTCACCAAAGAAAGAATTCTTCAGTCATCCACCACAGTTGTTTTCGTGGTCTTCCGGGTCTTTTGGTGTTGCTGAGCTCACCGGTGCGTTCTTTCTTTTTAAGGATGTTCCAAGCAGTTGATTTGGCCACACCTAATGTTTTTTCTATTTCTCTGAGGGGTTTGTTTTGTTTTTTCAGCCTAATGATGGCTTGCTTCGCTGATAGTGACAGCTCTTTGGATCTCATATTGAGAGTTGACAGCAACAGATTCCAAATGCAAATAGCACACTTGAAATGAACTCTGGACCTAATGAGGGAATAACACACACCTGGCCATGGAACAGCTGAGCAGCCAATTGTCCCATTACTTTTGGTCCTGTAAAAAGTGGGAGGCACATATACAAACTGTATAAAATTATGTAAGGATGTAAATACCCGCAAATTAAAGCTGAAAGTCTGCAGTTAAAGCACATCTTGTTAGTTTCATTTCAAATCCATTATGGTGGTGTATAGAGCCAAAAAGATTAGAATTGTGTCGATGTCCCAATATTTATGGACCTGACTGTATTTCTCATGAGTCTGATTTACTTTAGTCAAATTCATGCCACAAGTTTCATTCTCTGCCATCGGAAAATGATGCTGTTTTCCTTATGCATTTCAGACCATGCACAATCCCAATGACAAACTGTACCCTTCTCACTAGCCATGTCCTGGGCTGTCACCTATTATGGATCACAGATATCAAACAATTAGTGAAGTACAGTTAAATGAAGAATTTCATAATAATCTGATTACATTAAAGAGGACATAAACTGCCCTGGTGTTTTTGTACCTATAGGTAAGCCTATAATAAGGCTTACCTATAGGTACTGTAAATATATCCTAAACTTGCACCGCTTAGGAGATATTTACTGTATATAAAGCCCGTATACATCATTGGCGCATGTGCTCTGAAGAAACGGCCGCCTGTATTGTTTCTTCAAGGCCTGTGCCATGATCGGCGGCTCCTGCGCGCACGTGCAGGAGTGACGTCGTCACAGCTCAGGCCAATCACAGTGCTGGAGCCCACAAACCTAGAAAAGAGGTCGGCCGCGTCAGTGGTGTGCGGGCACCACTGCAGGGCTTTGTTCTAAGGTAAGTACTTCATAATGAGCTGGTATCTAGTATGTGATGCATACTAGCTCATTATGCTTTTATCTTGCAGGTAGTTTTTTTTTGTTTTGTTGGTTTTTTGGAGGTTTACAACCTCTTTAAAGTGGAACTATACTCACCTTGGTTCCAGTGATGTGGCGCCCCCGAGCTCCTGGCCAGGCCCCTGACATTATCGGGCAGCTGGCTTGTATCTCTCAACTCGCTGTACAGGGCACGGCTCACTGTATGGGGTGGGCAGGCAGGTAAGTAACTTTAATGCAGAAGAGACAAGGCATGTCTCTTCTGCATTATAATTCCTGCCTGTTCGCCCATAAGGACGTAAGAGACATATCTTCATATTTTCCTAATCTTCATCTAAACTAATGGCAAACTAAGTAGAACTAAAGACAACACTTTTTTTTCATATTGGATAGAGCAAGGAAAGTTTATAATCCCTGTCAGATTTTTTTTAACCATTTCAGACTTTCCCTTAACTTCCTATCCAATAGCCAAACAGGAAGTGAGGGGAAATCCCTGCATATTAAGGGAATTCCTTGGGGAACCCCCAGGTCACCAGAACTAGTGTCCCCATGAAGATTTCCCCTCTATTACTTTTCTGGGGACACCAGCTTGTTCAATTAAGCTTTGATGAAAAACCTGGAAGCTGATTGGTTTCTATGCAGAGCTGCACCAGATTTACCACAATATATATGTATATATATATATATATATATATATATATATATATATATATATATATAAAAGCTGGTCACTTACCAAAGTGAATGTTCACTTACAGTATCTCACGAAAGTGAGTACTCACATTTTTGTAAATATTTTATTATATCTTTTTCATGTGAAAACACTGAAGAAATGACACTTTGCTACAAAGTAGTGAATGTACAGCTTGTAGAACAGTGTTAATTTGCTGTTCCCTCAAAATAACGCAACACACAGCCATTAATGTCTAAACCACTGGCAACAACAGTGAGTACACTCCTAAGTGACATTGTCCAAATTGGGCCCAATTAGCCATTTTCCCTCCCCGGTTTCATGTGACTTGCTAGTGTTACACGGTCTCAGGTGTGAATGGTGTGTTAAATTTGGTGTTATCGCTCTCACTCTCTCATACTGGTCACTGGAAGTTCAACATGGCACCTCATGGCAAAGAACTCTCTGAGGATCTCAAAAAAAGAATTGTTTCTCTACATAAAGATGGCCTAGGCTATAAGAATATTGCCAAGACCCTGAAACTGAGCTGCAGCACTGTGACCAAGACCATACAGTTGTTTAACAGGATAGGTTCCACTCAGAACAGGCCTCGCCATGGTCGACCGAAGTAGTTGAGTGCACGTGCTCAGGGTCATATCCAGAAGTTGTCTTTGGGAAATAGATGTATGAGTACTGCTAGCATTGCTGCAGAGGTTGAAGGGGTGGGGGGTCAGCCTGTCAGTGCTCAGACCATACACTGCACACTGCATTCAATTGGTCTGCATGGATGTCACCACAGAAGGAAGTCTCTTCTAAAGATGATGCACAAGAAAGCCCGCAAACAGTTTGCTGAAGACAAGCAGACTAAGGACAAGCAGACTCGGAACAGGCCTCGCCATGATCGACCAAAGAAGTTGAGTGCACATGCTCAGCGTCATATCCAGAGGTTGTCTTTGGGAAATAAGAGTGGTGCCAGCATTGCTGCAGAGATTGGAGGGTTGGGGGGGTCAGCCTGTCAGTACTCAGACCATACGCCGCACACTGCATCAAATTCGTCTGCATTGCTGTCGTCCCAGAAGGAAGCCTCTTCTAAAGATGATGCACAAGAAAGCCCGCAGTTTGCTGAAGACAAGCAGACTAAGGACATGGATTACTGGAACCATGTCCTGTGGTCTGATGAGACCAAGATAAATGTATTTGGTTCAGATGGTGTCAAGCGTGTGTGGCAGCAACCAAGTGAGGAGTACAAAGACAAGTGTGTCTTGCCTACAGTCAAGCATGGTGGTGGGAGTGTCATGGTCTTGGGATGCATGCATGAGTGCTGTCGGCACTGGAGAGCTTCAGTTAATTGAGGGAACCATGAATGCAAACATGTACTATGACATACGGAAGCAGAGCATGATCCCCTCCCTTTGGAGACTGGGCCGCAGGGCAGTATTCCAATATGATAATGACCCCAAACACACCTCCAAGACAATCACTGCCCTGCTAAAGAAGCTGAGGGTAAAGGTGATGGACTGGCCAATCATGTCTCCATACCTAAACTCATTGAGCATCTGTGGGGCATCATTAAATGGAAGGAGGAGGAGCGCAAGGTCTCTAACATCCACCAGCTTTGTGATGTCATCATGGAGGAGTGGAAGAGGACTTCAGTGGCAACCTGTGAAGCTCTGGTGAACTCCATGCCCAAGAGGGTTAAGGCAGTGCTGGAAAATAATGGTGGCCACATAAAATATTGACACTTTGGGCCCAATGTGGACATTTTTACTTAGGGGTGTAATCACTTTTGTTGCCAGCGGTTTAGACATTAATGGCTGTGTGTTGAGTTATTTTGAGGGAACAGAAAATTTACACTGTTATACAAGCTGTACACTTACTGCTTTACATTGTAGCAAAGTGCAATTTCAGTGTCACATGAAAATATATAATAAAATATTTACAAAACTGTGAGGGGTGTACTCACTTTTGTGGAATACTGTAGCTCAGTAAATAAAGTGAAACTGTTTTTACTTTGAATGCTAAGACATTGTCAAAGGAAATATTTTTAGCCCATAATTGGCTGACCAGGACAATCAGTATTCTTGTGTTCAATTTTTTCATCTCCACCTATTTTATCTTGGCAGTAATTTATGTTCAAAAACTCCCGTTCCTTCAACACATGTTTTCAAGAAATCATATATTCTTTAGGTCAAGTAGCACTCGTTTTGGTATAACAACAGAGCTAATGCAGTTCCAAGTAATGTACTCACTATAAACTAAGAGAGCAGAAAGTAAGTAAATAAGGACAATAGTAATGAAATGATGGCAAGCTGAATGAGCAATGCTGTAGGTTAACAAGGCTTATTATTTAAAATGATGTCAAGGCAGATGTTTTCTGTAACTTGCTTTCAGTATATAATATAAGTACAATAACTAGACCAGAGCTATTTAAAAACCTTGATAGACAAATCATTATAGTAAACTTTAGGGGCCAACAAAACCATCACTTGACTCATACTTGCAATGCACAAATAATACATAAATAGGGATAGTTTAACCGCTTCCTGCCCGCCGGCTGTCAAATGATGGCTGGGCGGCAAGGCTCTCATCCTGGGTGGACATCATATGACGGCCCTCCAGAACGACTGCTTGGCCTTGGGGGTGCGCATCGTGGCGATCGGTGGTGCGGTGTGTCAGTCTGACACACCAATACACCAATCTCAGTAAAGAGCCTCCCACGGAGGCTCTTTACCACGTGATCAGCCATGTCCAATCACGGCTGATCATGATGTAAACAGGAAGAGCAATTGATCGGCTTTTCCTCACTCGCGCCTGACAGAGGCGAGTAGAGGAAAGCCGAACGGTTGCTCTCCTGACGGGGGGTCTGTGCTGATTGTTTATCAGTGCAGCCCCCCCTCGGATGCCCACCCAGGACTACCAGGATGCCGCCAGGACCACCAGGGATGCCACCACACCGGACCACAAGGTATGCCACCCTGGACCACCAGGGAAATGCCAATCAGTGCCCAGGCAGCTTCCAATCAGTGCCTATTCCCAATGCCTGCCAGTGCCATCAGTGATGCCTATCAATGCCCAGCAGTGCCCAGCAGTGCCGCCTATCAGTGCCCAGCAGTGCCCAGCAATGCTGCCTATCAGTGCCACCCATAAGTACCCATTAGTGCAGCCTTTCAGTGCCCATCAGTGCCCACCAGTGCCACTCATGAGTACCAATCAGTGCCGCCTATCAATGTCCATCGTCAGTGCCCATCCGTGCCACCTCATTGGTGCCACCTCTTCGGTGCCGTCTTATCAGTTCCCGTCAGTGCTGCCTTATCAGTGCCCATCAGTGAAGGAGAAAATGTACTTATTTACAAAATTTTTAACAGAAACAAATAAAAAATGCAGCGGTAATATAGTACCACCAAAAGTAAGCTCTATTTGTGGGAACAAAATGATAAAAACTCTGTTTGGGTACAGTGTAGCATGACCGCGTAATTGTCATTTAAACACAGACAGCGCTGAAAGCTGAAAATTGGCTTGGACAGGAAGGGGGTGTAAGTGCCCGGTATTGAAGTAGTTAAGCCAAAACACGCGATTTATGAATGTACATATTTGTCATGAGTCTGATTTACTTTAGTCAAATTCATGCCACAAGTTTCACTCTCTGCCATTGGAAAATGACGCTGTTTTGCTTATGCATTTCAGACCATGCACAATCCCAATGACAAACTGTTCCCTGCTCACTAGCCATGTCCTGGGCTGTTACCTATTATGGATCACAGATATCAAACAATTAGTGAAGTACAGTTAAATGAAGAATTTCATAATAATCTGATTAAATTAAATTAAAGAGGACGTAAACTGCCCTGGTGTTTTTGTATCTATAGGTAAGCCTATAATAAGGCTTACCTATAGGTACTGTAAATATATCCTAAACTTGCACCGTTTAGGAGATATTTATTGTATACCGAGCCTGTATACATCATTGGTGCATGCGCTCTGAAGAAACGGCTGCCCGTGTTGTTTCTTCAGGGCCTGTGCCATGATCGCACGGGAGAGACGTCGTCGCGGCTCAGGCCAATCACAGCACCGGAGCCCGAAAACCCGGAAAAGAGGTTGACCGCGTCAGCGGTGTGTGGGCACCGCTGCAGGGCTTCGTTCTAAGGTAAGTATTTCATAATGAGCTAGTATCTAGTATGCGATTCATACTAGCTCATTATGCTTTTATCGTGCCAGTATTTTTTTTTTGTTTTTGTTTTTTTGAGGTTTACAACCTCTTTAAGGTGGAACTATACTAACCTTGGCTCCAGCGATGCGGCACCCCCAGGCTCCCTGCCAGGCCGCTGACATCATCGGGCAGCTGGCTTGTATCTCTCGACTCGCTGTACAGGGCGCGGATCACTGTACGTGGTGGGCAGGCAGGTAAGTAACTAATGCAGAAGAGACAAAGCATGTCTCTTCTGCAATATAATCGCTGCCTGTTAGGGATGAGCCGAACACCCCCCGGTTCGGTTCTCACCAGAACCTGCGAACGGACCGAAAATTCGCACGAACCTTAGAACCCCATTGACGTCTATGGGACTCGAACGTTCGAAATCAAAAGTGCTCATTTTAAAGGCTAATTTTCATGGTATTGTCCTAAAAAGGGTTTGGGGACCCGGGCCCTGCCCCAGGGGACATGTATCAATGCAAAAAAAACTTTTAAAAACGGACGTTTTTTCGGGAGCAGTGATTTTAATGATGCTTAAAGTAAAAAAAAAAAAAAAGTGAAATATTCTTTTAAATATCGTACCTGGGGGGTGTCTATAGTATGCCTGTAAAGTGGCACATGTTTCCTGTGCTTAGAACAGTCCCTGCACAAAATGACATTTTAAAGGAAAAAAAGTCATTTAAAACTGCTTGCGGCTTTAACCTCCCTGGCGGTATGATTATTTCAGATTTTAGGTGCTGAAAGCGGTACCATTATTTTGCACAGAAATTTGGCGTTTTATATTGTAGGCCTGTAATTCTTAGGAATAATTCAGTTAAATCTGTCCAAACCATAGTCTAGTAGACATCCCGGGTATGATAAATTTTGAAAAACGAAATAAAAAATTATAATATAATAAATAACTATAAATAATTATAACAAATAATAATATAATAATAATAAAAATTATTCAATAATGTAATCAAATCAAAAACACTGAAATTTGCTCAGTTGCAGAATTGTCACTTTCGTTACTTTTAGTGTTTGGTGATGGATTTTCCCACAAATCACTATCACTCAATTCTGCGAGTGATTCTAATTTATTATCGCTGTTTTCTAGTTGCTCTAAAGCCACTTTTGATGTAAAGGGACAGTTTTGGTTGCTATGGACAATCTCCAGTTTCCAGGCAGAAAGAACAGTTTTTATAATATAAAACTGCATGCAGGACACTGGACATACCACTAGGGACAAGGGGATGTGTAATTATTTGATACAGTACTGTAATCTGTAAGATTACAGTATACTGTATCTATGCTGTGTGTTTCACTTTTTGAATTTGCCGCCGAACTCCGTCCCCGAGCGTCGCAACGCTCGCAGGGAACGGAGCTCGGCACTGTGAATCGAGCGAGACACAGCGGCTCGCCGATCACAGTGGAGAGACATCGCAGGAACCAGGGGACGAGGTAAGTAAACTCTTACTGGATCCTGCGATGCGATCCCGAGTCTGGCTCGGGGATACCGCTTTTGGTATTGAAAATCTACCCCGAGCCAGACTCGGGAATACCGCTAGGGTGGTTAATGTAATGTTGGGTCTTGGCAATATGGATGAAAATCAGTGAGACAAAAGGCATGGGTACCCTCCAGTCCATTACCAGGCCCTTTGGGTCCTGTATGGATATTAAGGGGAGCCCCGCACCCAAATTAAAAAAAGGAAAGGTGTGGGGCCCCCAGGCCCTATATACTCTGAACAGCAGTATACAGGCGGTGCAAACAAGACAGGGACTGTAGGTTTGTTGTTAAGTAGAATCTGTTTGTAATTTTGAACTGGTACATTTTTAAAGTGTAGCTCCAGCCAAAAAAATCTGTTTTTAAGATTTTGGAAAACATAGGGAATGGTTATCACCACTTTGACATTTGTTTTGCTGTCTGTGCTCCTCTTCAGAAGATTTCACCTCACTTTTAGTCCCAATGACAAATTTTTTTTAAAAATTTGGGTTTTTTAGTGAAACAAGGATTGGTGATAAAGCATCAGTGGAAAGGAGAAACGTTTTTCCCATATTATCTCTTACAGGAGAGAATTTCCCTTCCTATGGGGTAGATTTCATCTCACTTCCTGTTGTCTCCTTCCGTTTGCAAGTAAGAGTCGTTTGTAAGTTGGATGTTTGAAAATTTGGGCCTTAGGTGTTGTTGTGGCCTCAATACTGTAAGCCCTCACAGGGCCCTGCTGTGAAATATTAGATCAAGAACTGTAATTACATGCCCCTGCTGAACAGGACCAGAAAAATTGGGCCTTTGGTGATGGTGGTGCTGGTGCCACAACACTGTAAGTCCTCACAGTTACTCTTGGTGGGTGCTGGAACGGGCCCTGCTGTGAAATATTATATCAAGAATTGTAATTACATGCCCCTGTTGAACAGGGGCTGAAAATTGGGCCTTTGGTGGTGGTGCTGGTGCCACAACACTGTAAGTCCTCACAGTTAATCTTGGTGGGCGCAGAAACGTGCCCTGCTGTGAAATATTCAATCAAGTATTGTAATTACATGCCCCTGTTGAACAGGGCCAGAAAATTGGGCCTTTGGTGGTGGTGGTGGTGGTGTTGGTGCCACAACACTGTAAGTCCTCACAGTTAATCTCTAATTACATGTCCATGTTGAACAGGGGCTGAAAAATTGGGCCTTAGGCACTGGTGCTGGTGCCACAACACTGCAACCCCTCACAGATACTCTAGTTGGAACGCAGGAACGAGCCCTGCTGCAAAAAAATTGCATCAAAAATTGTAATTACATGCCCCTGTTAAACAGGGGCTGAAAAATTGGGCCTTAGGCACTGGTGCTGGTGCCACAACACTGCAACCCCTCACAGATACTCTAGTTGGAACACAGGAACGAGCCCTGCTGCAAAGTATTGCATCAAAAATTGTAATTACACGCCCCTGTTAAACAGGGGCTGAAAAATTGGGTCTTAGTCACTGGTGCTGGTGCCACAACACTGCAACCCCTCACAGATACTCTAGTTGGAGCAGAGGAACTAGCCCTGCTGCAAAGAATTGCATCAAAAATTGTAATTACATGCCCCTGTTAAACAGGGACTTAAAAATTGGGCCTTAGGCACTGGTGCTGGTGCCACAACACTGCAACCCCTCACAGATACTCTAGTTGGAATGCAGGGACGAGCCCTGCTGCAAAGTATTGCATCAAAAATTGTAATTACATGCCCCTGTTAAACAGGGGCTGAAAAATTGGGCCTTAGTCACTGATGCTGGTGCCACAACAATGCAACTCCTCATAGATACTCTAGTTGGAACGCAGGAACGAGCCCTGCTGCAAAAGAATTGCATCAAAAATTGTAATTACACGCCCTTGTTAAACAGGGGCTGAAAAATTGGGCCTTAGGCACTGGTGCTGGTGCCACAACACTGCAACCCCTCACAGATACTCTAGTTGGAACGCAGAACGAGCCCTGCTGCAAAGAATTGCATCAAAAATTGTAATTACATGCCCCTGTTAAACAGGGGCTGAAAAATTGGGCCTTAGGCACTGGTGCTGGTGCCGCAACACTGCAACCCCTCACAGATACTCTAGTTGGAGCGCAGGAACGAGCCCTGCTGCAAAGTATTGCATCAAAAATTGTAATTACATGCCCCTGTTAAACAAGGGCTGAAAAATTGGGCCTAAGCTATCAGCATGATCATTGAGGAGGAAGAGGATAATTACTCAGCATAACAGGATAGTCACTCAGCATCAGCATAGGCAGTCTTTGAAGGGATCTGACATTTTTAAAAAAATTATTCCATTACATCAGCATCAGGTGCTTGGTAGCTGGTGGTGATCCAAGACTGATTCATTTTTATGGAGGTCAGTCGATCGACCGAGTCGGTGGACAGACGCACCCTGTGATCGGTTACAAAGCCTCCAGCAGCACTGAATGTGCGCTCCGAAAGAACGCCGGATGCAGGACAGGCCAGTAGCTCAATTGCATACTGTGCAAGCTCTGGCCAGTGATCCATCCTCAAGACCAGTAACCCAGAGATTTTCAGTGGGAAGGGTGTCCAAGTCAGATCTTGCCCCTAGGTATTCCTGCACCATGTAAAACAGACGCTGGCGATGGTTGCTGGAACCGATCATACCTTGGAGCTGCGGACTAAAAAATTGTCTGAAAGCATCGGTCAGACGGCCACCTTCTCCACCGCTCCTTCTTTGACTGACCGAAGCCTCAGCAAAACGTTGTCCAGAAACAGGAGTTTGTAACCTCCCAGTCTCTGGGAACGCGTTGCACAGACCTTTCTGCAAGGCCTCCCGAAGATGTTTCATCCTCTGCTCCCTCTGCGACGGCAAGATAAGGTCCACAACCTTACCCTTGTAACAGGGATCAAGGAGGGTTGCCAGCCAGTATTGGTCCTTCTCCTTGATACCATGAATACGAGGATCCTTACGCAGGCTTTGCAGGATCAGGGAGGCTATGCAGCGTAGGTTTGCTGAGGCATTCGGTCCGGAGTTCTCTGGGTCGCTAAGGACGACATGGTCCGCAGCCACCTCCTCCCAGCCACATACAAGTCCATGTGTTTCTTGGGACTGATCCCTTAAAGACAGCTGCTGATGCTGAGTGCCAGGCTCCACCTCCATACTGACACAATCCTCCTCCTCCTCCTCCTCTTCCTGTGTGATCGGCGAGCACGTAGGAACACTGTCTGGAAAAAGGGGCCTTGAGAGCTAAGGAAGTCCTCCTCTTCCTGCCTCTGTTCTGCCTCAAGTGCCCTGTCCATTATTCCACGCAGCATGTGCTCCAACAGGTGGACAAGGGGGACAGTGTCACTGATGCATGCACTGTCACTGCTCACCATCCTCGTGGCCTCCTCAAATGGTGACAGGACAGTGCATGCATCCCTGATCATGGCCCACTTGCGTGGGGAAAAAACCATGCTCCCCTGATCCTGTCCTGGTGCCATAGTCACACAGGTACTCATTGATGGCCCTCTGCTGCGTGTGCAGCCGCTGCAGCATGGCCAACGTTGAGTTCCACCTGGTGGGTATGTCACAGATTAGGCGGTTCTTGGGCAGGTTAAACTCCTTTTGGAGGTCTGCCAGCTGAGCACTGGCATTATATGACCGGCGGAAATTCACACAGACTTTCCTGGCCTGCCTCAGGACATCCTGTAAGCCCGTGTACCTGCCCAAGAACCGCTGCACCACCAAGTTAAGGACATGAGCCAAACAGGGCACATGGGTCAGTTGTCCCTGTCGGAGGGCGGATAGGAGGTTGGTGCCATTGTGGCAAACCACCATTCCTGCCTTAAGTTGGCGTGGCGTCAACCACCTCTGAACCTGCCCCTGCAGAGCTGACAGAACCTCTGCCCCAGTGTGGCTCCTGTCCCCCAAGCACACCAGCTCAAGCAGCGCATGGCATCTTTTGGCCTGCGTACTTGCGTAGCCCCTTAAATGCCTATGGAGCACCGCTGGTTCCAAGGACAAAGCACAAGAAGAGGCCATGGAGGAAGAAGAAGAGGAGGAGGGGGAGAAGGAGAGAGGTGTGTCACAATCATTAGTAGTGGCATTTTGGAGGCATGGTGGCGGAACAACCTCCAACACTACTGCACCTTGTCCTGCATCCTTCCCAGCTGCCAGCAGAGTGACCCAATGCGCCGTGAAACTTAGGTAACGTCCCTGTCCATGCCTGCTGGACCATGAGTCAGCGGTAATATGCACCTTACCGCTGACCGCCCTGTCCAGCGAGGCCAAGACATTGCCTTCCACATGCCGGTAGAGAGCTGGAATCGCCTTCCATGAGAAAAAGTGGCGTTTGGGTACCTGCCACTGAGGAACCGCACATTCCACAAACTCACAGAAGGGGGCAGAGTCTACCAACTGAAAAGGTAGCAGTTGAAGTGCTAGCAATTTTGCCAAGCTAGCATTCAACCGCTGGGCATGTGGATGGCTGGGAGCGAACTTCTTTCGGCGGTGCAGCAGCTGGGGCAGGGAAATTTACCAGGTACAATCTGACGTCAGTGTACCAAAAGCAGATTGCCCACAAGTACTTGGCTGTGACACACCTAATTCTACACCTTCATTCCTCTCAGTGCAGGTCTCAGAGAGGACTGAAGGTATAGTGGGGTTGGAGATCTCAGCTGATGAGGAGCAAGGAGAGGTCCTCTTTGTTCTTTGGTGTGGGTCTTTTAGATACGCTTGCCAACGAACTGCATGGCAGGTCAACATATGTCTGGTCAAGCATGTGGTGCCCAAGCGGGAGATGTTTTGGCCACGCGAGATACGCTTGATACATATGTTGCAAATAGCAGCGGTGCGATCTGATGCACTCGTCTCAAAAAAGGCCCACACCAAAGAACTTTTAGAATAACGCGCAGAGACAGCAGCGCCCTGCACATGTGGAGCTTTGCGGTGTGATGCAGTGTGCCGCCCTTAGGCTGGCCCCTGGAGGGCATCCTGCCTCATTGGTGATGTGCCTCCTCCTCCTCCTCTCTCCTATCAGGCACCCACGTTGAGTCAGTGACCTCATCATCCCCTCCCTCCTCATCACTGGAGCAAACCTGGCAGTATGCTGCAGCAGGGGGAGCATGACTGCCAGATTGCTGTCCTTCTTGGGCACCCCCTCTGTCCATGCTCACGTTACTGCCTTCATCTAGCTCAGTATCATCATCAGAGCCTTCTAAACGCTGGGCATCCTCCTGGAGCATGTACCCAACACTGTGGTCAAACAGTTCGAGGGACTCCTCAGGAGGACATGGTGGGGTTAGGGAAGGAGTCACTGATGCCATTGAGCCGAGGGAAGAGGCCGCGTTGGCAGCTGCTTTGCCAGACAAAGTACCCTGAGCATTAGTGAGAGAGGATGAGGAGGATGAGGACGGCTTGGTCATCCACTCGACCAAGTCTTCCGCATGTTGCTGCTCAACACGGCCAGCTTCCGAAAAAAAGGCCAAGTGTGTCCCACGGCCACGTGCTGATGAGAATGCACCGTCTCCACGACCAGCACTGTTGCCTCTAGACACAGAGCCTGCTTGCCCTCTTTTATTGGCTTGTGACTGTCTGCCTCTCCTTGTTGGCCTTCCAGATATACTAATGGCCTGTAGCTGCACTAAGCTGGGGTATATATATATATATATATATATATATATATACTGATACTGCAGCTAGAAAAATCAACTGCCTGCCTGTAGTATGAGAACACCACCAACCTTCTACAGGTGGCTTTAGCTGAAGACTGTGCAGAGGTTGCACTACGCTAACGTGTAAATAATTTAGCTGCCTGCGGTAGTGATAGGATCAGGAAAACACCACCAACCTTCTACAGGTAGCTTTAGCTTAACACTCTGCAGAGGTCACACTACACTAACTTGTAGTTTTAGCTGAACACTGTGAGGAGGACGCACTACACTAATTTGTAGCTTTAGCTGAACACTGTTCAGAGGACGCACTACACTAACTTGTAGCTTTAGCTGAACACTGTGCACTACACTAACTTGTAGCTTTAGCTGAACACTGTGAGGAGGACGCACTACACTAACTTGTAGCTTTAGCTGAACACTGTGCAGAGGTCGCACTACACTAACTTGTAGTTTTAGCTGAACACTATGAGGAGGACACACTACACTAACTTGTAGCTTATTTAGCTGAACACTGTGCAGGGGTCGCACTACACTAACTTGTAGTTTTAGCTGAACACTGTGAGGAGGACGCACTACACTAACTTGTAGCTTTAGCTGAACACTGTGCAGAGG
Source organism: Aquarana catesbeiana (assembly GCF_042186555.1). Lineage (NCBI taxonomy): Eukaryota > Metazoa > Chordata > Amphibia > Anura > Ranidae > Aquarana > Aquarana catesbeiana. Next base: position 589,092,682 of record NC_133326.1, read on the forward strand.
TCGCACTACACTAACTTGTAGTTTTAGCTGAACAATGTGAGGAGGACGCACTACACTAACTTGTAGCTTTAGCTGAACACTGTGAGGAGGACGCACTACCCTAACTTGTAGCTTTAGCTGAACACTGTGCGCTACACTAACTTGTAGCTTTAGCTGAACACTGTTCAGAGGACGCACTACACTAACTTGTAGCTTTAGCTGAACACTGTGCAGAGGTCTCACTAAACTAACTTGTAGCTTTAACTGAACACTGTGAGGAGGACGCACTACACTAACTGTAAATAGTCTAGCTGCCTGACTGTGGTACTAATAGGATCAAAAGAACACCAGCAATTTTCTTCAGGTAGCTGTAAATACTGTAACAACACAAGCCTGCCTGTCAGTAGCAAGATAACAGGAACGGATCTAGCTAAACTGAATACAGTGTATATATATATATATATATATATATATATATATATATATATATATAGAACACCTGGGATGCATATATATATATATATATATATATATATATATATATATATATATATATATACACAATACACGTAAGTGCAGCTAACTCACTGACTGTCCTGCCTATCTAACTTAAATCAAATGACACTGTCTCTCTGTCTATCTATCTCTCTCTCAATGCCGGAACACACACTACACAGGGCCGCCGTGTAGGCGGCCTTATACAGTGTGGGGCGTGTACTAAATCCCCTGAGCCATAATTTACCAAAGCCTCCTTGGCTTTGGCCAATTACGGCTCTCTGTTCAGACGGCGCTGTGATTGGCCAAGCATGTGGGTCATAGTGCATGCTTGCCCAATCATCAGCCAGCAATGCACTGCGATACCGCAGTGAATTATGGGCCGTGACGCGCCACACGAATTTGGCGCGAACGGCCCATATCGTTCGCAATTCGGCGAACAGACGATGTCACGAAGCTCATCCCTACTGCCTGTTCGCCCATCTTTATTTCTGTCCTAAAGTTCCACTTTACGTAACAGGGAGCAATATAAACTGGTGCACTTACAAACCAGAAAACACATTTATAATTATTTATTAAAATGTATTTAATAGAATACACTTATAATAATTTGCCTAAATATAAATATTTGTTTTTGTCAGTTTTATCTGATTTATTTTTCATACTGTTATAGGTTTTATTAATATTTTTTTCTGTTTCATTTATATACAACCTGTGTTTTACAAATAAACATACTTGAAGTGATTGTAGCCGTATTAGTGCAATTGTGACAGAGCTAATTGAGTACTGTCCGTGATACTTTTTTTATTTGCACTAGCATATCATTTTTCATGGACGAGCTTTTGGGGTGTGTCCCCTTCTTCAAGGTCCAAGCAGAACCTTGAATAAGGGGACACACCCCGAAAGCTCATCCATGAAAAGTGACATGTTAGTGCAAATAAAAAAGTATCACGGACAGTACTCAATTATCTCTGTCACAAATAAACATTAAATATTTGACAAATAATTTCCAGTGCTCTAGGGGTTAGCTAAAGAGACAGCTCAGTAGTAGCTGCCTGTCTTTTATCTAACTTGACTGGAACTTCCTGACTAAGTTGTCAAGAGAAATGAGATGCTGCTGATGAGTCATTCACGTGTAAGTATAAATTTCAGCTTGTGCTACTGGGGTTGATTCACTAAAGATATATAGGCTGTTCTCTTTGCAAGGGGATTTTCGCTTTGCTAGTGAATTTTCTGCTAGCTTAGTACATTTGGGAAACATTAAGTTTGCAACAGTTTTTCCCTAAGGCACTCCACGCAAGCCTCCACGTCTTCACAGTACATAGATGGTGGGTTGCTGATGGGGATGCAATTCTCTTGCTCACATTGAAGTCTCAAAGAATGTTGTTTGTTGTTAAGGGGGTATTTATCCACCACTAGCAGGGTTGCTAATCGGCCCCCCATTTGGTGGATGGCAGTTTCACTATTCCCTCTTTTTTTTTTGTTCATCAGAACTTACACATTAAAAAGTCTTAACTTAGATCTTAGAAATACCCAGAAAAGGAATCTGAAAACACTTGCCTAGTTCAATAGGGAGAACTAGGCCAGGCTGACAACATTACTTTGTATTTCAGTGGAGTAAAGGCAACATTGTCAGTTAATAAGGATATCACTGAATTTCTGGCAGATCAATAGGTATTTTTTTTTACATACAGCATTTTTTAAAGCGGAAGTAAAGCCTGCTATAAAAAAAACTTTTTAAGGCCCCCAGGTGGGTTATGCTATAATGTACTAGTATGCACAGCATATTACGACATTATGGTAGACTTACTTGCCATATGGTGACCTCCAGCACAGCACTGGGACCGATCCGGCAGGCTCCACAGTGCTTCCATCTTCGCCTGGTCTTCCTTCTGGGTCCTGTGCCTTTGGTCACTTGATAGGCCAGGTCACGATGACACCACTCCCGCGCATGCGCACAGGAGTCATATTGCCGCAGCATGAATCGGGGCCGGTCGGCGCTGTAAATGTTCTCTGAGCTGTGTATGTGTAGCTCAATGAACATGAAAGCTGACAGGCAGAAGTATGCATTTATAGTAGAAGAGACAAACTGGGCCTATTCTGCCATAAATACTGGCCTGTCAGCCATTTAAATCAAAAACAACTTTACTTTCACTTTAAAGGGAAATGACAGAGAAAATGGTGCATGTATACCAAAGATGTACTGAATATGTTTTTTTTATTTTGGCCCAGACATATAGTGTACGTTGAATCTATTTAGATTTTTAGCAAGCCATTTCTATGTCTTAGAACTAGCATTTAGAGCCAATTCCAATCCTGTGTGTTGCATTAAAGCATATGTGTTCATTTGCATTGAGTTGTGTTATTTTTTTAATCAGATTTTATTTAAAGAAAATTTTATACAAAGCACAGCACATTTGTTATGAATGGCAGCCAAAAACTCTGCACAGTAGAGTGCAACATATGTTGCGCAGCAGCACACAAAACACACATCCTGCGTTGTGGGTGCGCTACGTAGATAAAAAAGTGAATCTGCACGGTCTGCCATGACACTATCTCCACCTTTTCCAAATGGATGTATTTGCCATGATTCGTAATTCCATGCTTATCTAGACTCCTTTAATGTGGAGTCTAGGGATCTTGTAAGCGAACATCTTACACAACCACGATGAAGGCGCACTCTGGTGAATGTTCATTCATTTTCTCTTGGACACATTTTCAAGAAATTGTTTCAATACACTGCATTTATCACGTATCCATATATGCAAACACATTATTGACTCGTGTTTGATATTGAATTTGTTTTCACTATTTTATTATTGTTTACATAGCACGGCAATTTAAGTTTTATGTGTAGGTAAAAAAAGTGTAATGTGCAATTTTTATCATCTGTTTTGTGTTGGCTACCTCATTTTAACGCAAAGCACCTTTACACACCACAATGTGTGATTCACCCCTAATCAACCTGTAAATATTCACAGTGAACTTTAGAACTGATATTCATCTAAAGGTGCAAAAGAAAAGGGTTTCAACATGGTGCAGAAGTGAGAAAGCAGAAAGACGGAAACGTACGTTGAAATGTACTCACTTGTCTTGCCAGGAATAGATAACGCTACATGTGCCACTGGACGCATTTTCCGTTTCCATATCGCCCTTCTATTGCATTCATTGCAGTTGTGTGCACTGATCAGGGAAAAAAGTAGAAGTGATGGGAACAGATCAGAGAAACATCATACTGTGGTTCTATGTACTGATCAGCTGTAAAATATAGGGGATAGATCAGAGAATAGTCAAAGCAGGAAAATCAAAGTCATAGGGATAACAAACCAAAAGAAGTTACTGAAGGGGACATATTGATAGATAGTGAGAGGAAACTATGCTCTTCCTGCTTGGCACCTTGCTTTGGTTTTTCTTTGCTATGTCTCTCTTACTTTACTGTCATTGTTTACTGTGATCAACCTGTAGAGCCATAGTATGATGCAAAGGTCTTGTTTCAAGGTTTATCTGAGCTTCTGCTGTCACATCCATTGATGTATTTCTCAGGTGCTGCTTGGGTTTTGGCTCTAATTCCATGTACACACGACCGGACTTTTAGTCGGACTGAACACCGAAGGACTTTTCAACGGAGTTCCGACGGAGTTCCAACGAAACAGACTTGCCTACACACGATCACACCAAAGTCAGATTGTTTCAAACGTGATGACATACGACCGGATTAGAATAAGGAAGTTCATGGCCAGTAGCCAATAGCTGTGCTTGTGTCCTTTTTTGTCCATCGGACTAGCTTACAAATGAATGGATTTTTCGATCGGACTCGAGTCTGTTGGAAAGATTTGAAACATGTTCTATTTCTAAAGTCCGACAGATTTTTCGACAGAAAAGGTCCGATGAAGCCCACACACGATCGAATTGTTTGACGGATTCATTGTTACCCTTCCCTGCTTCCCACCCCACACATAATCCACTTCATCCAAACCCCCTGTTAATTACCTTTCCTTGCTTTTCTGTACACATACCCAGGCATTCTTGCCATTTCCAAACCAACCTGCTTTCAGCTCAAGCCTATCTATGAGAACTTCACTGAGTCTATGACCACAAGTAAAACCACATGCCCTCATTTTTTTTAAAACTCTCAGTGCCCCCTCAAAATCTAACAACAAATTGTAATATGACATACAGAATAGAATATCATAAAAAGGTTAATTTATTTCAGTAATTCAATTCAAAAAGTGAAACTCATATATTATATAGATTTATTACACATGGGGGGGGGGTCATTTACTATAGCGCTGCACGCTAATTAGCACTCAAATTACCGCAATCGCTCTAACTAGCACCCAAACGAAATTCACTACAGCGCTGGTAAACAAATATTCCCAAAATCAAATTCACTATAGTTTCCAGACAACATATAGCGCCATAGGCGTGCGCACAGGGTGTGCCAGGTGTGCCTGGGCACACCCTAATCACCCCGTGTGGTGCAGCTTCCCCCCTGTTTGGACCTATGATATTTCACCAAAGTCACCTAATGAGGCTCCTAAACATATTGTAAAAAAAAAAAAGAAAAAAATTAAAAATGTAAAAATAATAAAAAACAAAATAACAAAAATGAAAAAAATACTGACACCGTTCACTGCCCTACTGACACCAACCTCTACCGTACTGACACCAATCTCTACCCTACTGACACTGTCCACTGCTCTACTTACACCGTCAGTATATATACACATGCACACACATGCATATGTGTTTGAGCTTTGGGGTGCACACCTTAATGCACTAGGCTTTGCACACCTATGTATAGCGCCCAAACCCTTACTCTGCTAGAACCTGGATTAATGCACATGGAAATAATGTTTAGAGCATGATATGATCGCCTCAATGGTACTTAAATATGTGGTATATTGTTTAAAGATAATCTGCTTTTAAACTGCTTTAAAAAGTGATATATACACTGAAATATCTTTAAAAGTCCCAGAAGAGATACATTTCCCCTCTCTTTACAATGATGTGCCAGCACAACTGAGCATGCTCAGACGATGTGCCAGCACAACTGAGCATACTCAGACACGCAAACTACTCTCATTTTAACTCCCATGCCTTTTTTACCAAGAGTTATAGTAAATACCAAAATTAGCACTGGGCTAAAAAGCGTTTTTGAGAGTGAAAAATGAGCGTTATGTAGCCCAATGCAAGTTTCAGCCATTGATTATAGCTGTACAATTGTAACTTCCCCAAATACGTACTTTTAATGTTGCGATGAACTGTATCTTTCTCTCAAATAAATTGTCCTTGCAACAATGTTGCTTCTTCTTTATCTATTTTGTTTTTAAGAATGCTAGAATGTGGAATGTTTTCATGTTTTGATAAAATATGTTTTTCTCTGTCTCTTTCACTTGTTGCTGTCCATCTCACAAAAATCTTTACCCAAACTCACACAAGTGTCTTTACAAACCACAAACACTACCATTGCTGATACAAATTTAAAACGAGTCACAATTTTATGTGTTGTTTAGTATTTCCAAATGATCATAATTTGAGCCCAAAAAATGTGATATGTGTACCAACATCAGAAATAAAAATGTAATTCCCAAAATTCAGAGTTTAACATCACTATTCTACACTCACACACCAAAAACCACCAAATATCACAGAATAGAATCAAGAAGAATAACTCCTGACTACTGTAATTCCACCACCTGCCCAAAGAAACACAGTATTTATGTGTATTTATGTATTGGAGGGCTCCACATGTGGCAGTGCAGTGGCTAACAAGTTAGCACTTCTGCCCAACATCACTGAGGTTCTTGGTTTGAATCCCAAGCATGCCACTCCATGTAAAGTTTTAATGGCTAAATGTAGTATTTATGTGTAGGAGGGTTCCACCACCATTGCAAATCGTGTCATATGTTTTCCATGGGCAAGGACTATAATCCTGCATGTTTTTTCCCATGCAGGCACTGATTTTTTTATACAAAGTCTAGCGTTTTTTTCTATGCCTTTGATCTACACTGCATGACAGGCGTTAATTTCATAGCTTATCTGTGCAGGTGTTAATTCTTTTCCATTTTTTTATTTTGTATATTGAGTTATATGATATCAGGTTTTTGTCTGATCAATTAAAAATACATTTTTAGCCTTTTTCATGTCCCTGAGCCGGACCGCACAGCTGGCGTTCTTCCTCGTCGCCTGTTCATGCTTAGCTGGCATTTTTCAATTTTTCTGTTCACTGAGAGATAGGTTAACCAATGAGGTGGCACTGAGTCATCTGTTACCACCCTCTTTTTGTTCCTATCCTCTCTTTTTTCTGATTGTCCGTGCGCTGTCGCGTCATCAGTTGCTAACCAGGTTTATCCTGTCAGCACCAGGGCGCGCTGCACAAGACACACATCTTACCCAGCTGTTAGTGATGAGTTTGATTATATCCCCTCTGATCTATCCACTAACCATACCATATATATAGCGTGCGGTTGTAGCTGTAGCCATGCCTCTGAAGACATCTGTTATGATGAAACATGTCAGGCAGGCTGACATCCGTACGCTGATTGCTGCAGCCGTTTGTTCCTATCATTGATGCATGCTGTTTTAAGCTTCAACTGTAAGTTACTACAATAAAAGTTTTTTTATCTATCATTACGGGCTTCACTATGGGTCCTTCATTTTCTTTTCTCGGATATATGATGACTACATGCCTGAATGCCTAATTCTGAAGTGACCATTGGGAGATGTTTATATGTGAAGGAAATCCCACGGATGTTGTGGTCTGATGAGGGGATCCAGTGGGCTGTATTTGCTGGATGCTATTGAGAATTTATCATCTATGCCTAATCCTTAACACCTTCTGGTAAGCAGACTAAATTACCACGTGGTGAGGAGTGACTCTTTCTACATCTGCACAATATATTTGGTGATTGGATTCCTCCCACTCTTCAATTTCATTTTGAACTTTTCAGCGCCGCAATAATTTTTATGCAAAGGACTATAATCAGCCTTAACATTTCCCCACCAGCACTAATTGCAGCCTCTTAGTAAGCCTAAACCCACAAAATAACAGCTGTTTATCTCTCAGAATGCTGACAGTAATCAGCCATAACCAGCCTTCAAAACAGATGGCATATTCCAAAAACAGGTTGTTCAAGGGCTCTCTGTCCTTCTCCAGTACATCTGCATTGATTAACTTCTTGCACCCCTGGGACTTAGGACTGTGACACCACAGAGATGCAGCCTAAATACATGTGGAAGCCCAGTGGCTAGCTGTTTAGCACTTCTGCCTAGCAGCACCAAGGTTCTTGGTTCAAGCCCCAATCCTGCTACCTGGTTAGAGGTTTGTAGCTTCTGTGTGTTTTATATATATATATACTCTGCATTTAGCATAGACTTTATATTCAGTGTTTACTCTATGTGCAGGCAGTGTATTAACCACTTAAGGACCGCCTCACGCCAATGTACGTCGGCAAGGCGGCACGGGCAGGCAAAATCACGTACATGTACGTGATTTGCCTCCCGCGGGTGGGGGGTCCTATCGGACCCCCCCGCCGCCCGAGGCGGTCCCGTTTTGTCCCCCGGCGATCGGAGACGAGGGGGAGGCCATCCGTTCGTGGCCACCCCCTCGCGATCGCAGCCGGCCAATGGGAACACTCCTTTGCTGCTGTATGCTAAACAGCAGCAAAGGAAGTGATGTCATCTCTCCTCGGCTCGGTAGTTTCCGTTCCGGCCCGAGGAGAGAAGACAGGTATGTGAGTGCACCAACACTACACACACACACACAGTAGAACATGCCAGGCATACAAAACACCCCGATCCCCCCCCCGATCGCCCCCCGATCCCCCCCCAATCACCCCCCCCCCTGTCACAAACTGACACCAGCAGTTTTTTTTTTTTTTTTTTCTGATTACTGCATGGTGTCAGTTTGTGACAGTTACTGTGTTAGCACAGTTACTGTTACCCCCCTGTAGGTCTAGGGTACCCCCCAACCCCCCTAATAAAGTTTTAACCCCTTGATCACCCCCCGTCATCAGTGTCGCTAAGCGATCATTTTTCTGATCGCTGTATTAGTGTCGCTGGTGACGCTAGTTAGGGACGTAAATATTTAGGTTCGCCGTCAGCGTTTTATAGCGTCAGGGACCCCCATATACTATCTAATAAATGTTTTAACCCCTTGATTGCCCCCTAGTTAACCCTTTCACCACTGATCACTGTATAACCGTTACGGTTGACGCTGGTTAGTTTGTTTATTTTTTATAGTGTCAGGGCACCCGCCGTTTATTACCGAATAAAGGTTTAGCCCCCTGATCGCCCGGCGGTGATATGCGTCGCCCCAGGCAGCGTCAGATTAGCGCCAGTACCGCTAACACCCACGCACGCAGCATGCGCCTCCCTTAGTGGTATAGTATCTGATCGGATCAATATCTGATCCGATCAGATCTATACTAGCGTCCCCAGCAGTTTAGGGTTCCCAAAAACGCAGTGTTAGCGGGATCAGCCCAGATACCTGCTAGCACCTGCGTTTTGCCCCTCTGCCCGGCCCAGCCCACCCAAGTGCACTATCGATCGATCACTGTCACTTACAAAACACTAAACGCATAACTGCAGCGTTCGCAGAGTCAGGCCTGATCCCTGCGATTGCTAACAGTTTTTTTGGTAGCATTTTGGTGAACTGGCAAGCACCAGCCCCAGGCAGCGTCAGGTTAGCGCCAGTACCACTAACACCCACGCACGCACCGTACACCTCCCTTAGTGGTATAGTATCTGATCGCATCAATATCTGATCCGATCAGATCTATACTGGCATCCCCAGCAGTTTAGGGTTCCAAAAAACGCAGTGTTAGCGGGATCAGCCCAGATACCTGCTAGCACTTGCGTTTTGCCCCTCCGCCCGGCCCAGCCCAGCCCACCCAAGTGCAGTATCGATCGATCACTGTCACTTACAAAACACTAAACGCATAACTGCAGCGTTCGCAGAGTCAGGCCTGATCCCTGCGATCGCTAACAGTTTTTTTGGTAGCGTTTTGGTGAACTGGCAAGCACCAGCGGCCTAGTACACCCCGGTCGTAGTCAAACCAGCACTGCAGTAACACTTGGTGACGTGGCGAGTCCCATAAGTGCAGTTCAAGCTGGTGAGGTGGCAAGCACAAGTAGTGTCCCGCTGACACCAAAAAGACAAACACAGGCCCGTCGTGCCCATAGTGCCCTTCCTGCTGCATTCGCCAATCCTAATTGGGAACCCACCGCTTCTGCAGCGCCCGTACTTCCCCCATTCACATCCCCAACCAAATGCAGTTGGCTGCATGAGAGGCATTTTCTTTATGTCCTCCCGAGTACCCCTACCCAACGAACCCCCCCAAAAAAGATGTTGTGTCTGCAGCAAGCGCGGATATAGGCGTGACACCCGCTATTATTGTCCCTCCTGTCCTGACAATCCTGGTCTTTGCATTGGTGAATGTTTTGAACGCTACCATGCACTAGTTGAGTATTAGCGTAGGGTACAGCATTGCACAGACTAGGCACACTTTCACAGGGTCTCCCAAGATGCCATCGCATTTTGAGAGACCCGAACCTGGAACTGGTTACAGTTATAAAAGTTAGTTACAAAAAAAGTGTAAAAAAAAAAAAATATATAAAATTTAAAAAAATAGTTGTCGTTTTATTGTTCTCTCTCTCTCTATTCTCTCTCTCTATTGTTCTGCCCTTTTTTACTGTATTCTATTCTGCAATGTTTTATTGTTATTGTTATTATGTTTTATCATGTTTGTTTTTCAGGTATGTAATTATTTATACTTTACTGTTTACTGTGCTTTATTGTTAACCATTGTTAACCATTTTTTTGTCTTCAGGTACGCCATTCACGACTTTGAGTGGTTATACCAGAATGATGCCTGCAGGTTTAGTTATCATCTTGGTATCATTCTTTTCAGACAGCGGTCGGCTTTCATGTAAAAGCAATCCTAACGGCTAATTAGCCTCTAGACTGCTTTTACAAGCCGTGGGAGGGAATGCCCCCCCCCACCGTCTTCCGTGTTTTTCTCTGGCTCTCCTGTCTCATCAGGGAACCTGAGAATGCAGCCAGTGATTCAGCCAGCTGACCATAGAGCTGATCAGAGACCAGAGTGGCTCCAAACATCTCTATGGCCTAAGAAACCGGAAGCTACGAGCATTTCATGACTTAGATTTCGCCGGATGTAAATAGCGCCATTGGGAAATTGGGGAAGCATTTTATCACACCGATCTTGGTGTGGTCAGATGCTTTGAGGGCAGAGGAGAGATCTAGGGTCTAATAGACCACAATTTTTTCAAAAAAGAGTACCTGTCACTACCTATTGCTATCATAGGGGATATTTACATTCCCCGAGATAACAATAAAAATGATTAAAAAAAAAATATATGAAAGGAACAGTTTAAAAGTAAGATTAAAAAAGCAAAAAAATAATAAAGAAAAAAAAAAAAAAAAAAAAAAAAAAGCACCCCTGTCGCCCCCTGCTCTCGCGCTAAGGCGAACGCAAGCGGCGGTCTGTCGTCAAACGTAAACAGCAATTGCACCATGCATGTGAGGTATCACCGCGAAGGCCAGATCGAGTGCAGTAATTTTTCCAGTAGACCTCCTCTGTAAATCTAAAGTGGTAACCTGTAAAGGCTTTTAAAGGCTTTTAAACATGTATTTATTTTGTTGCCACTGCACGTTTGTGCGCAATTTTAAAGCATGTCATGTTTGGTATCCATGTACTCGGCCTAAGATCATCTTTTTTATTTCATCAAACATTTGGGCAATATAGTGTGTTTTAGGGCATTAAAATTTAAAAAAGTGTGTTTTTTCCCCAAAAAATGCGTTCGAAAAATCGCTGCGCAATTACTGTGTGAAAAAAAAAAATGAAACACCCACCATTTTAATCTGTAGGGCATTTGCTTTAAAAAAATATATAATGTTTGGGGGTTCAAAGTAATTTTTTTGCAAAAAAAAATAACTTTTTCATGTAAACAATAAGTGTCAGAAAGGGCTTTGTCTTCAAGTGGTTAGAAGAGTGGGTGATGTGTGACATAAGCTTCTAAATGTTGTGCATAAAATGTCAGGACAGTTCAAAACCCCCCCAAATGACCCCATTTTGGAAAGTAGACACCCCAAGCTATTTGCTGAGAGGCATGTCGAGTCCATGGAATATTTTATATTGCGACACAAGTTGCGGGAAAGAGACAAATTTTTTTTTTTTTTTTGCACAAAGTTGTCACTAAATGATATATTGCTCAAACATGCCATGGGAATATGTGAAATTACACCCCAAAATACATTCTGCTGCTTCTCCTGAGTACGGGGATACCACATGTGTGGGACTTTTTGGGAGCCTAGCCGCGTACGGGACCCCGAAAACCAAGCACCGCCTTCAGGCTTTCTAAGGGCGTGAATTTTTGATTTCACTCTTCACTGCCTATCACAGTTTTGGAGGCCATGGAATGCCCAGGTGGCACAAAACCCCCCCAAATGACCCCATTTTGGAAAGTAGACACCCCAAGCTATTTGCTGAGAGGTATAGTGAGTATTTTGCAGACCTCACTTTTTGTCACAAAGTTTTGAAAATTGAAAAAAGAAAAAAAAAATGTTTTTTCTTGTCTTTCTTCATTTTCAAAAACAAATGAGAGCTGCAAAATACTCACCATGCCTCTCAGCAAGTGTCACTTTCCCGCAACTTGTGTCAAAATATAAAATATTCCATGGACTCAATATGCCTCTCAGCAAATAGCTTGGGGTGTCTACTTTCCAAAATGGGGTCATTTTGGGGGGTTTTGTGCCACCTGGGCATTCCATGGCCTCCGAAACTGTGATAGGCAGTGAAGAGTGAAATCAAAAATTTACACCCTTAGAAATCCTGAAGGCGGTGATTGGTTTTCGCGGGCCCCGTACGCGGCTAGGCTCCCAAAAAGTCCCACACATGTGGTATCCCCATACTCAGAAGAAGCAGCTGAATGTATTTTGGGGTGCAATTCCACATAGGCCCATGGCCTGTGTGAGCAATATATCATTTAGTGACAACTTTTTGTAAATATTTTTTTTTTTTTGTCATTTTTCAATCACTTGGGACAAAAAAAATAAATATTCAATGGGTTCAACATGCCTCTCAGCAATTTCCTTGGGGTGTCTACTTTCCAAAATGGGGTCATTTGGGGGGGGTTTGTACTGCCCTGCCATTTTAGCACCTCAATAAATGACATAGGCAGTCATAAACTAAAAGCTGTGTAAATTACAGAAAATGTACCCTAGTTTGTAGACGCTATAACTTTTGCGCAAACCAATAAATATACGCTTATTGACATTTTTTTTACCAAAGACATGTGGCCGAATACATTTTGGCCTAAATGTATGACTAAAATTGAGTTTATTGGATTTTTTTTATAACAAAAAGTAGAAAATATCATTTTTTTTCAAAATTTTCGGTCTTTTTCCGTTTATAGCGCAAAAAATAAAAACTGCAGAGGTGATCAAATACCATCAAAAGAAAGCTCTATTTGTGGGAAGAAAAGGACGCAAATTTCGTTTGGGTACAGCATTGCATGACCGCGCAATTAGCAGTTAAAGCGACGCAGTGCCAAATTGGAAAAAGACCTCTGGTCCTTAGGCAGCATAATGGTCCGGGGCTCAAGTGGTTAATATATGTATACTCTGCATCCAGTGTAACCTATATCTACAGTGCATTTGGTGGTGTACTGTTCCTAATACACTTCAGGCGGTGTATATATATATATATATATATATATATATATATATATATATATATATATATATATATATATATATATATATATATATATATATACAGTGGGGACGGAAAGTATTCAGACCCCCTTTAATTTTTCACTCTTTGTTATATTGCAGCCATTTGCTAAAATCATTTAAGTTCATTTTTTTCCTCATTAATGCACACACAGCACCACATATTGACAGAAAAACACAGAATTGTCAACATTTTTGTAGATTTATTAAAAAAGAAAAACTGAAATATCACATGATCCTAATAGGGCGTACACACGGTCGGACTTTGTTCGGACATTCCGACAACAAAATCCATGGATTTTTTCCGACGGATGTTGGCTCAAACTTGTCTTGCATACACACGGTCACACAAAGTTGTCGGAAAATCCGATCGTTCTGAACGCGGTGACGTAAAACACGCACGTCGGGACTATAAACAGGGCAGTGGCCAATAGCTTTCATCTCTTTATTTATTCTGAGCATGCGTGGCACTTTGTCCGTCGGATTTCTGTACACACGATCGGAATTTCCGACAACGGATTTTGTTGTCGGAAAATTTTATCTCCTGCTCTCCAACTTTGTGTGTCGGAAAATCCGATGGAAAATGCCCGATGGAGCCCACACACGGTCGGAATTTCCGACAACACGCTCCGATCAGACATTTTCCATCGGAAAATCCGACCGTGTGTACGGGGCATTAGTGTTCAGACCCTTTGCTGTGGCACTCAATATTTAACTTAGGTGCTGTCCATTTCTTCTGATCATCCTTGAGATGGTTCTACACCTTCATTTGAGTCCAGCTGTGTTTGATTATACTTAATTGATTAGGAAAGCCACACACCTATCTATATAAGACCTTACAGCTCACAGTGCATGTCAGAGCAAATGAGAATCATGAGGTCAAAGGAACTGCCTGAAGAGCTCAGAGACAGAATTTTGGCAAGGCACAGATCTGGCCAAGGTTACAAAAAAATTCTGCTGCACTTTAGGTTCCTAAGAGCACAGTGGCCTCCATAATCCTTAAATGGAAGATGTTTGGGATGACCAGAACCCTTCCTAGAGCTGGCTGTCCGGCCAAACTGAGCTATCGGAGGAGAAGAGCCTTGGTGAAAGAGGTAAAGAAGAACTCAAAGATCACTGTGGCTGAGCTCCAGAAATGTAGTCGGGAGATGGGAAAAAGTTGTAGAAAGTCAACCATCACTGCAGCCCTCCACCAGTCGGGGCTTTATGGCAGAGTGGCCCGACGGAAGCCTCTCCTCAGTGCAAGACACATGAAAAACACCTGAAGGACTCCAAGATGGTGAGAAATAAGATTCTCTGGTCTGATGAGACCAAGATAGAACTTTTTGGCCTTAATTCTAAGCGGTATGTGTGGAGAAAACCAGTCACTGCTCATCACCTGTCTAATACAGTCCCAACCGTGAAGCATGGTGGTGGCAGCATCATGCTGTGGGGGTGTTTTTCAGCTGCAGGGACAGGACAACTGGTTGCTTTCGAGGGAAAGATGAATGCGGCCAAGTATAGGGATATACTCTTGTCATTTTTAACATTTTTGACAGTTTTTTTGTGAAATGGTAGGGGTACTTCTGTACCCCCTTACCATTTCACACAGGGGGGGAGGGCCGGGATCTGGGGGTCCCCTTGTTAAAGGGGGCTTCCAGATTCCAATAAGCCCCCCGCCCGCAGACCCCCACAACCACCGGCCAAGGGTTGTGGGGATCAGGCCCTTGTCCTCATCAACATGGGGACAAGGTGTTTTGGGGGGCTACCCCAAAGCACCCTCCTAATGTTGAGGGCATGTGGCCTGGTACGGTTCAGGGGGGGGGCGCTCTCTCGTCTGGTATGGATTTTTAGGGGGACCCCACGCCATTTTTTTTTTAAATTTTGGCGGGGGGTTCCCCTTAAAATCCATACCAGACCTGAAGGGTCTGGTATAGATTTTGAGGGGGACCCCACAACATTTTTTTTTTTTTTTAAATTTTGTCCAGGGTTCCCCTTAATATCCATACCAGACCTGAAGGGCCTGGAATGGAATTTAGGGGGACCCCCACGTCATTTTTTTTTTAAATTTTGGTTCGGGGTTCCCCTGGGGGGAATTCCCATGCCGTTTTTATCAACAAACTTTTATGTGTATTGTCGGACCGGCAATTCATTAATAGCCGCGAGTAGTTTTAAATGACTTTTTTTCCTTTGAAATGTCATTTTGCTGTCAGACTGTTCTAAAAACGGGAAACATGCGCCCCTTTACAGGCATAATATAGACACCCCCAGGTACGAAATTAAAAGGGATATTACACTTTTATTGTTTCACTTTAAGCATTATTAAAATCACTGCTCCCAAAAAAACTGCAGTTTTTAAAACTTTTTTTGCATTGATCCATGTCCCCTGGGGCAGGACCCAGGTCCCCAAACACTTTTTATGACAATAACTTGCATATAAGCCTTTAAAATTAGCACTTTTGATTATTCATGTACGTGTCCCATAGACTTTAACGGTGTTCGCGTGTTCGAACAAATTTTTTGCCTGTTCGCAAGTTCTGGTGCGAACCGAACAGGGGGGTGTTCGGCTCATCCCTACTCCTCATCCTCTATCACCCAGTTTGCCTTCCAACACAGCTGCCAAAGCGCCCTATTCCACCGGCTCCTTGTCCAGAGTCACTCCTTCTGTAGCCCCACCATCATGCATGGAGGAGTCCCCAGAAATGTTCGACCACAGTGTCGGTTATATGCTGCTGGAGAATGCGCAGCGATTTGAAGGCTCGGATGTTGGTTCACAGGTTGCGGAAGGGAGTAACGTGAGCCTAGAGAGGGGGGGTTCCACAGAAGGACAAGAAACTGGCAGTCATGTTGCCTCAACTGCAGCATACTGCCGAGTTTGCTCCAGTGATGAGGAGGGAGGGGATGATGAGGTCACTGACTGTACTTGGGTGCCTGACAGAAGAGAGGAGGAAAGTGAGGAGGAGGCACAACTCCAAGAAGGCAGGATGTCCTCTAGGGGGCAGCTTAAGGCAGCCACCCTATTGCATCACACCGCAGAGCTCCGCAGGTGCAGGGCGCTGCTGACTCCCAGCTGACTTTGAAAAGTTCCTTGGTGTGGGCCTTTTTCGACACGTGTGCAGCAGATCGCACCGTTGCTGTTTGCAACCTATGTCTGAAGCGGATTAAGAGTTGCCAGAACAGCAGCTGCTTGGGCACCACATACTTGATCAGCCATGCAGTTCATTGGCAACAGCACTTGAAAGACCCACATCATAGAAAAAGGAGGACTTCTCCTTGCTCCTCATCTGGGATCTCCAACCCTACTATACCTCCAGTCCTCTCAAAAACCTGCACTGAGAGGAATGAAAGTATAGCAATAGGTGTCCCAAGTACTTGCAGCCAATTTGCTAGCAGTACACCACCAATTGATTTTAGCAGGCAAATTTCCCTAACCCAGTTGCTGAACTGTAAAAATAAATTTGGTCCCAGCCATCCACATGATCGGCCTCTAAATGCTAACTTGGCCAAATTGCTATATTTTTGATATTTTGATATAATATTTTTGATATAATATTTCACAGCAGGGCCTGTTCCTGCACCCAAAAAGAGTAACTGTGAGGGGCTACAGTGTTCTGGCACGACCAAAACCAAAGACTCAATTTTTCAGCCCCTGTTTAAAAGGGGCATGCAATTAAAATTTTTGATATAAAATTTCACAGCAGGGCCCGTTCCTGCACCCAACAAGAGTAACTGTGAGGGGTTACAGTGTTCTGGTGCCACCAACACCTAAGGCCCAATTTTACTGCAGCATATATAGGGCAGGCCATATAGTATATACACTGCTGTTGAGAGTATGTAGTGCCTGGGGGCCTGCGGGACCCCCATGCCATTTTTTTTCCATTTCGGTGCAGGGTTTCCCTTAATATCCATACCAGACCTGAAGGGCCTGGTATGGATTTTTGGGGGACATCCATGCCATTTTTTTTGGTATTTTTGGCGCAGGATTCCCCTTAATATTCATACCAGACTCAAAGGGCCTGGTAATGGATTGGGGGGGGGACCCACTCCGTTTTTTTCATTGGTTTTCATCTATATTGCCGGGTTTCGACAATACATTACAGCCGCGAGCAGTTTTAAATGACATTTTCCCCTTTAAAAATGTAATTTTGCTGTGTTACTGTTATAAACATGGGAAAGATGCGCTACTTTACAGACAGACTAAGGAGACCCCCAGGCACAATATTTAAAGAAATATTTAATTTTTATTGTTTCACTTTAAGGATTAAACAGGACCCAGGTCACCAAACACTTTGTATGGCAAGAACTTGCATGTAAGCCTTTAAAATGAGCACTTTTGATTTTTCACATTCACGTCCCATGTGTCAGAATCCATGAAATCAGACCGAGACAGAAGTACAGTTAAATCACACTTGTTTAACTGCTTCAGCCCCGGAAGAATTTACCCTCTTCATGACTAGAGCACTTTTTGCGATTCTGCACTGCGTCGCTTTAACTGACAATTGCGCGGTCGTGCGACATTGTACCCAAACAAAATTGACGTCCTTTTTTCCCACAAATAGAGCTTTCTTTTGGTTGTATTTGATTGCCTTTGCGGTTTTTATTGTTTTCCTCAGTTTAGGCCGATATGTATTCTTCTACATATTTTTGGTAAAAAAAAATTTGCAATAAGCGTATATTGATTGGTTTGCCCAAAAGTTATAGCGTCTACAAAATAGGGGATAGATTTATAGCATTTTTAATATTTTTTTTACTAGTAAGGGCGGCGATCTGCGATTTTTATCATGACTGCGACATTGTGGCGGACACATCGGACAATTTGGACACATTTTTGGAACCATTGGCATTAATACAGTGATCAGTGCGATTAAAAATGCATTTATTACTGTAAAAATGTTACTGGCAGTGAAGGGGTTAACACTAGGGGCGGTGAAGGGGTTAACTATGTTCCCTGGGAGGTGATTCTAACTGAAGGGGGAGGAACTAACTACAGGAAGTGACAGATTGTGGTTCCTAGCTAATAGGAACACACGATCTGCCACTCCTGTGAGAACAGAACAGGGAAGTGTGTGTTTACACACACTCGTCCCATGTTCTGACTCTCCTGGTCACGATCGCTCGTCATCGCGACCGTCAGCCTTGAGCATTGGCACCCCCTATGTGCAGCGCCTGCTATCCGGACCTCGCAAGATCACGTACAGTTATGTGATTTTGTGCAGGGAAGCCAGCCTGCCGCAGTAAAACTGCGGCGGCTGGTCCGGAAGCAGTTAATAATAAAAGTAAAAAGAACAAATGTAGTCAAAACATAGCCAAAGTTCAGTAACCGGAACGGATAGTCAGCCATGCAGAAGTCAGGGATCAAAGTAGTGGAACAGCAAGCGGGATCTGGAGCCAGAAGGGATGTCAGCAAAGCCAGTCTTTAAACAGGAACACAGGAGATAGTTTCTTGTTATGTGACCCATGTGATGTCAGAGCTCCTCTGGACTGGACGGCTTAAGTAGGCAGGACTGACGAGCAGGATCATCAGCTGGTTAACTATGGAGAGAGATGGGAGCTGGCAATTAGCCAACAGCTGAGCGGCCAGCTCAGAGAAGGAAGGGCTGAGCCCAGCCCTGACACCATGGCCCTTAACAGTCTTCGCGTGTTTGCACAAATTTTTTGCCTGTTCACATGTTCTGCTGCGAACCAAACCGGGGGGGGGGGGGTGTTCGGCTCATCCCTAGTTTCACATAATGGAACCCCAATAAATAACCTTATAAATCAAGCAAGTGTGGGTTTGCACCAAATCTAGAACTATGGTGTTTTGAGCCAGATATGGATGTATAATAGGGCATACACACGGTCAGACTTTGTTCGGACATTCCGACAACAAAATCCATGGATTTTTTCCGACGGATGTTGGCTCAAACTTGTCTTGCATACACACGGTCACACAAAGTTGTCGGAAAATCCGATCGTTCTGAACGCGGTGACGTAAAACACGTACGTCGGGACTATAAACGGGGCAGTGGCCAATAGCTTTCATCTCTTTATTTATTCTGAGCATGCGTGGCACTTTGTCCGTCGGATTTGTGTACACACGATCGGAATTTCCGACAACGGATTTTGTTGTCGGAAAATTTTATCTCCTGCTCTCCAACTTTGTGTGTCAGAAAATCCGATGGAAAATGTCCAATGGAGCCCACACACGGTCGGAATTTCCGACAACACGCTCCGATCGGACATTTTCCATCGGAAAATCCGACCGTGTGTACGGGGCATAAGTCTGGTGTGATCCTGCACACATATTTTTTTGTTGTATGCTGATGATGAATGAGGAATGTGCTTTGTCACCAATTTGTGTGAAGCAGCCCTCACAAAGTTGTCATTTCCTGTTTTGTACCCTCCACATGCCCAACAACGTACATGTTTAATTTGGAGATTTTTGGGATCACTGATTAAGGCCAGAGCCTTGGACATTTGTTATTTTGAGGTTTACCCTGCGCAGATATCTATGCTAATGCATTCTTTCATTTGTAAAGAGTGTGTATTCCTGATGAACAGGTGTGAGCACTTGAGGCATACATGAAGAGACAGAAACAATTACACTGGTGGGTCTGTCCTTTACTGGGTGGGTCTAGGTGGGTGTGCGAGCAATCCTAGCTAGGTTATTTAAAGGCCTGCATTTGTGGTTGGTGTTTTACCTAAGAATAGGCCTGAATCTTTCTTTGCAGGGTGTATATTGGGTTACAAATGTCAGCTTTTTGCAGGTGTGTGTGCATAATTCCCGACCCACACCCCACTAAGGCTGTGGTTTGATGATTGTTTCTAAATCTCACTTGTTAGACTTACAACTGCGTGTCAATGTAGTTTGTGCACTGCCTTTTTTGGCTTTTATATTAATTTTGTCTTTTTGTTTATGATAATCCTGCCATGTAACTTTTTAGGGGTTTAGGACGAGGATTTTTGGTCACCAAAAAGGTTAGTCATGCTTGTTATTAGCTTGATTTGTACCCCTGCTTTGTTAATGTGATTTTTTAAACTGTCTAATTTTTTTGTGTCCTACCCTTGTAGATTGTAAGCTCTTTTGAGCTAACTATATTGTCAAATGCTGCAGCATCATTTCAATGCCTTTTATGTTTTTTTGGCCCAAGTACATTAATGTACCAAATGTATATACTAATAAAAAGTAGATTTTTTTTTAGCTTTGTTTGACTTTTGCAGAGTATAAATACATATTTTCTAAGTGCAAACATTTCCCCTTCAAAACTGTCTTAAATCTAGTTGCATACAAAGTATTTGGTTGTGTCGACATGCAAGTCTTTGATTAGAAAGTGTAATGGGAGGGGGAAGAACCCCCCCCCAAAAGTAAACAAAAAAAAAACTCCCAAACATCCCTGCTCCAATGCTGAATTTCAGGGCTCTATTAATTATTTTTGTGGACTAGGTAAACCATGAAATATGTCAACTAAATGTAAATTTCATGAAATATATCAACTAAATGTAAATGTAAATTTTCTCTAAGCACCAAATAAAATTAAAAAATACCCCACAAACTTTTTTTTAAACAAAATTTGGCATGAGGTCCCCTCAAAATCGATACCAGGCCCTTTGGGTATTAGAGATATCGTACCCCTACCCATTCACCCAAAAAGTGTCAAAAAAATACAAACCACAAGAGACAGTTTTTGACAAATTCTTTTTTTAAAAAAAGTGTCCCTCCATGTACATCCATCATCAATCACGGCGTTCGATGGACCTGAAATATAGCCCAAAAAAAGTAAAACGCTCTGCCTTGATGGGAGGGCTCCCGCTGACTGCTGTCTCTTTGCTTTGACAGCTGTTATATTGACATATCCGGGTGACCTGCCCCCTTCTGATGTCACGTGACGTCTGAGGGAGCCCTTGCCTATAAAAGAACTGTCAAAGCGAACAGAGCGCATACGTTGAGAGCCCTCCCATCAAGGTGGAGCGTTTAGATTTTTTTTTATTTTTTGGGTCCGTCGGGGGTCATGAATGACGATAGATGCACATTGTGGGACACTTTTTTTATTTTTTTAATAAAGGATTTGTCAAAAACTGTCCCTTGTGGTTTGTAATTTTTGACACTTTTTTGGTGAATGGGCAGGGGTACACTGTACCCCTACCCATTCACATGGGGGGGGCGGGATCTGGGGGCCCCCTTGTTAAAGGGGGCTTCCACATTCCGATAAGACCCCCACCTGCAGACCCCGACAACTACCGGCCAGGGTTATCATGAAGAGGCCCTTGTCCCCATCAACATGGGGACAAGGTGCTTTGAGAGGCACCCCAAAGCACCCTCCCCATGTTGAGGACATGTGGCTGGTATGATTCAGGAGAGAGAGGTGCGCTCGGATAAGGGTCTGGTATGGATTTTGAAGGGGGCCCCAAGCCAATTTTTTTTTTTTTTTGGCATTGAGTTCCCCTTAAAATCCATACCAGACCCGAAAGGCCTGGTATGGACTGGGGGGGGGGGGGGCACACCATTTGTTTTTTCAAATGTTTTTCTAATAGCCATTGCCACATCAGTATGAGCATGGTTGTTTGGCTCATTTGCAAAACATTAGTGTATAGACTTAAAAACATCAAACACTACTAAATGCATTTTCTGAGTATGCTCGTGCTCAGCTCAATAGCCTAGTGGTCAGTGCTTCTACTGTGAATGACTCAGGCCTTGCAGGACTTACGGGTTCACATCCCACAGAGGGTATCACCTAATAAAAGATTGCATTGGGCTCAGCTGCATATGCTGAAAATAGGCAAAGCACTTTAGTTATTAAATATCTTCAAATGCATGCAATGATATGTAAGTATTCAATAATATGGTGTGGAATTCCAAACATCTCACACTAGCTAATGGGCAGTTTCATATTTTTTTTGTATATTTTAATTTGCTTGTGCACTGGAAAACTAAACACAGCTTCCTTAAGTGGGTGGTAGGTTGGCTGGGATTTGAACTCATAACTTGGAGACATCTGAGCAGACCACCAAACCATTGCACTAAGTACGCTGAGACCTGCCTAATAGTTTAGTATGATTAAAGAATGAACATAAATAATTACTGCTTATAGTCACATAAATAATAAAAATAGCATGAAAAAAATATCATACAACTGATATGTAACTGTTAAATGTTCAATACATGTAACTTTACAGAATAGCTGTGATGTTACCCTCTGAATTTTGGGAATGTCATTTTGATTTCTGATGTTGGTACATACATCCATTTTTTGGGGGAAACATTATCATCATTTGAAAATACTAAACAACACACAAAATTGTGACTCATTTAAAATTTTCATCAGCAATGGTATTGTTTGTGGTTTGTGAAGATACCCGTGGGAGTTTCGGATTAGATTTTTGTGAAAACTATATTTTAGCAAAATATATTTTAGCAAAACATGAAAACATTACACATTACTAGCATTCTTTAAAAAGAATACAAAGAAAAAGCAACATAAAAACCCAGCAACGACAATTTATTTTAGAGAAATAAACAGCTCATCTCAAAATTAAAATGTATTTTTTTGTGAAAGTAGCAATTGTACAATTATCCAAAACAGTAAAAGTAAATAATTACTAAACAGCAAACATCCACTTTCCCTCAGTGCTCATGAATCTGTTAAAATAGACAGGTCACAGACCCTTCAGCTGCTGCTATTAGGTGAATCAGAAAAATTGGTGTATATCGCTCTGACATGCAAACGTAAATCAAATAGAAGCCAGCACAACACTAATGCCGCGTACACACGGTCGGACTTTCCGGCATACTTGGTCCGGCGGACCAGAGTGTGCCGGACAATCCGCCCGTGTGTAGGCACCGGCGGACTTTTCCGGCGGACTTTTTCCCAAAAGCCCGCCGGACCTAGATTTGAAGAAAGTTCTAAATCTTTCCGCCGGACTCAGTTTCGGGCGGAAAGTCCGCTCGTGTGTGTGCTGGTCCGACGGAAAGCCCGCTCGTGTGTAGGCTGGTCCGACGGACCAGATACAACACGAGGGCAGGGTATTGCATCTCACGCTCGCTGCAATAGGAAAAACACATTTTCCTATTGCGGCGAGCGCGGGGCATACCAGGCCCTTAGGTCTGGTATGGATTATAAAGGGAAGCCCCTACGCCGAAAAAAACGGCGTGGGGTCCCCCCTAAAATCCATACCAGACCCCGATCCGAGCACGCAGCCTGGCCGGTCAGGAAAGGGGGTGGGGACGAGCGAGCGCCCCCCCCCTCCTGAACCGTACCAGGCCGCATGCCCTCAACATGGGGGTGGGTGCTTTGGGGGAGGGGGGCGCCCTGCGCCCCCCCCCCCAAAGCACCTTGTCCCCATGTTGATGAGGACAAGGGCCTCTTCCCGACAACCCTGGCCGTTGGTTGTCGGGGTCTGCGGGCGGGGGCTTATCGGAATCTGGGAGCCCCCTTTAATAAGGGGGCCCCCAGATCCCGGCCCCCCACCCTATGTAAATGAGTATGGGGTACATGGTACTCCTACCCATTTACCTAGGAAAAAAGTGTAAGTAATAAAACACACTACACAGGTTTTTAAAATATTTTATTAAACAGCTCCGGGGGGGGGATCTTCCTCCGGCTTCGGGGGTCTTCTTCCGGCTTCGGGGGTCCCTCCGCTTCATCTTCTCCCGGCGTCCGGTTGGTTCTTCTCCCGGTGTTCCAGTTCTTCGGCCGGCTCCTCTGCTGTCTTCAGGTAGCTCTCTTGCCAGCAGAGGTCCGGACTTCTGGGCTTCTGGGCTTCTGGGCTTCTTCTCTTCTCTTCTCTTCTCCAGATGTTGACACGACGCTCTCTCCGGCTGGACTGCTCTCCGAGGGCTGCGTTGTGACTTATATAGGCGGAGACCCCGCCCCCTTTTGATGTCACAGTCCCTGGGCATGCTGGGACTGTGACGTTTTAGGGGGCGTGGTCAACATCACCCAGTGACCACGCCCCCTAAAACGTCACAGTCCCAGCATGCCCAGGGACTGTGACATCAAAAGGGGGCGGGGTCTCCACCTATATAAGTCACAACGCAGCCCTCGGAGAGCAGTCCAGCAGGAGAGAGCGTCGTGTCAACATCTGGGGAAGAGAAGCCCAGAAGCCCAGAAGTCCGGACCTCTGCTGGCAAGAGAGCTACTTGAAGACAGCAGAGGAGCCGGCCGAAGAACAGGAACACCGGGAGAAGAGAGCGGAGACGAACCAACCGGACGCCGGGAGAAGATGAAGCGGAGGGACCCCCGAAGCCGGAAGAAGACCCCCGAAGCCGGAGGAAGATCCCCCCCCCCGGAGCTGTTTAATAAAATATTTTAAAAACCTGTGTAGTGTGTTTTATTACTTACACTTTTTTCCTAGGTAAATGGGTAGGGGTACCATGTACCCCATACTCATTTACATAGGGTGGGGGGCCGGGATCTGGGGGCCCCCTTATTAAAGGGGGCTCCCAGATTCCGATATGCCCCCGCCCGCAGACCCCGACAACCAACGGCCAGGGTTGTCGGGAAGAGGCCCTTGTCCTCATCAACATGGGGACAAGGTGCTTTGGGGGGGGGGGCGCAGGGCGCCCCCCTCCCCCAAAGCACCCACCCCCATGTTGAGGGCATGCGGCCTGGTACGGTTCAGGAGGGGGGGGGGGCGCTCGCTCGTCCCCACCCCCTTTCCTGACCGGCCAGGCTGCGTGCTCGGATCGGGGTCTGGTATGGATTTTAGGGGGACCCCACGCCGTTTTTTCGGCGTAGCGGGGTTCACCTTTATAATCCATACCAGACCTAAGGGCCTGGTATGCCCCGCGACGGGGCTAGTAAGGTGTCAATCTCGCCGATAAAAGCGGCAAGATTGACATCCTTTTCTAGTCCCGTCGCACCTGAGTCACGTTCAAAATGAACGGACTTGTCCGTGTGTGGGCAAGTCCGTTCATTCTGAAAGTCCGCCGGAACTCCGGCGAAAGTCCGTCGGAAAGACGGGCGGACTTAGCCCGCCGGAAAGTCCCGGCGTGTGTGGGCAAGTCCGTCCGTTTTAAAGTCCGGCGCACCTGGCGGACAAAGTCCGTCGGAAAGTGTGCCGGACCAAGTAGGATAGAAAGTCCGCTCGTGTGTACGCGGCATAAGACAAGTGTAAATCAAGGGATATGTGAAAGGTAAACTTTTGCGCAGCGCTCAAAAATTCATGTTGATAACAACTAACTAAAGTCCATGTGCCATCGTGTAAAGATTTTTAAACCATAAATATAACAGTCCTTGGATAAACGATGAAAACAGATTATGTAACCAGAAGTGGAATTCCACGTAACATCAGTATTGAAGTGAAGACACAAACAATAGAACCACCACCGGTTAGTGAGGACGCTTATCGGAGTAAAAGGACTCAAATGGGCATATGCTCAGTGAGTCAACAAGGCATATGGTGTAAACACCAAAATCTCCACGTCTGGGCTCCATATCAAGATGGAAGACAGTCCAGTTGGTCAAGAGATGTCACAGAGAAGCAGTCCTCAGAAGCAGCCAACTTATTAGACCAAATCCTCTCAAATGTTCAAAAAAGCATGACCAAAAAAGAAAATACTCCACAATGTGAATCCGTATAAACATAGAAGTTTATTAAAAGAAATGGGAAACACTCACATTTAGAAAGTGGATCAAGCTCTTGAAAATAAGGTTTGTGGGTAACACAATGACATCAGCAGGACTCGTTCCGGCGCATCTCTTCTAAAGAGATATCATCTGATTAAGTGAATCAGGAAGTAAAAAATATGTCTACACACCCTAAGGAGATATAGGCATTAGCAGCGCTAAATTCTTGTATCAATCCCAGAAAGATATTAATTTTAAACACATAATAATATATAAATCCAGCACAATGCCTTCATTATAAACAAGAATAAAAAAGTATAAAAAAGTCTCTGTAGAGTAATCAGCTGTAACAAAATAACCAACAGTGTGTGGGGGAGTGTTGAAAAAATTGTAATTATAATTAATTCCTTAGAATTTTCATCCCTTCACCACACCACACTACGTGGGACACCGATCCCTTAAGATTTTACACTCACCAGAAATCAGGTGAAAATCAGCCTTAAACTCCACAAATAAGCAGGCAGGTTATTAGACAGGTTTCTCTTACTTGTGATTTCAATAGATTATGCAGTATATCACATTAAAAAAACCACAGAAGATCTCTTGCGCAGTGGATGGTGTAAAAGCTGATTGGTCAAAAAATATATTTTTAAGTAAAAAAAAACGAATTATAATTATGTATATTATGTTATATTGCCATTTGTTGTTAGATTTTGAGTGGGTACTAAGAGTTTTATAAAAATGAAGACTTGTGGTCATACATGTAGTCATAGAATGGAGTGAGGTTCTTGTAGAGAGGCTTGAGCTGAAAGCAGGTTGGCTTATAAGTGACAAGTATGCCTGGGTACAGGGCCGGTACAAGGCAGGGGCAGAGGGGGCAGATGCCCTGGGCGGTACAATATGCTGCAGGGAGGGGGGCGCAGGTGAAGTGTGGCAGTGTGCTTCACAACTGTGTGTGTGTGACTGTACACACTGGCCAGGCAGGTGCCACGAGCAAGGGCAGAGGGGGGAGGGGCCCCGAAGCCCAGTTGCCACGGAAACTCTTCTTGTCGGCAAATGATATGAGCGGTGAGCGGGTGTAAGAAGGAGAACCTGTGCTGCCCCCCTCCTCCCCCCCTCGAGTCGCTGCTGTCAGGAGAAGGCTCTGTTTCCAGCCCATTCCCCCTCCCTCTTTCGGTCAGCACTCAGCAGCAGGGAGAGCGACTGTGTCTCTGTGTAGAGAGATCAGCCACAAGATCTTCTTTCCAACCCTTCTCCTGCTGCTGTACTCGGGAGAGGGGAGCGACGCCCTCTCCTTCCTATTGGGCAGAAGAAAAAAAATCGAAAAAGGAGCACAAAGGAGGATCATTGGATATGTAGTGCTGAGGACTGACCCAATGCATTCCTAAGAGGGAAACTGCAGCCCCCAGCATGTCGAACTGAAGGGGAGAGAGAGAGAGAGCCAGGCTGTGGATGGTAAGGGACATGTGGCATCTGGCAGGAGGTGACATTGGTAGTAAGTGACACGTGGCACCTGGCAGGAGGTGACAGTGGTAAGTGACACATGGCATATGGCAGGAGGTGACAGTAGTAAGTGACACGTGACATCTGACAGGAGGTGATGGGTTTGGCACCTGGCAGGAGGTGACAGTGGTAAGTGACACATGGCATATGGCAGGAGGTGACAGTGGTAAGTGACACGTGACATCTGGCAGGAGGTGATGGTGTTGAAAGCTGGCAGGAGGTGACAGTGGTAAGTGACACGTGGCATCTGGCAAGAGGTGATGGTGGTAAGTGACACATGACATCTGGCAGGAGGTGACGGTGGTAAGTGACACATGGCATCTGGCAGGAGGTGACAGTGGTAAGTGACATGTGGCATCTGGCAGGAGGTGTTGGTGTTGACATCTGGCAGGAGGTGACAGTGTTAAGTGACACGTGGCATCTGGCAGCAGGTGACAGTGGTGACACGTGGCATCTGGCAGCAGGTGACAGTGGTGACATATGGCATCTGGCAGCAGGTGACAGTGGTAAGTGACACGTGGCATCTGGCAGCAGGTGACAATGGCAAGTGACATGCTGCATCTGGCAGCAGGTGACGATGGCAAGTGACACGCCGCATCTGGCAGGAGGTGACAGTGGTGACACGTGACATCTGGCAGGGGTGATGGTGTTGACATCTGGCAGGAGGTGACAGTGGTAAGTGACACGTGGCATTTGGCAGGAGGTGACAGTGGTAAGTGACACGTGGCATCTGGCAGGAGATGATGTGGTAAGTGACACGTGGCATCTGGCAGGAGATGATGGTGGTAAGTGACACGTGGCATCTGGCAGGAGGTGACAGTGGTAAGTGACACGTGGCATCTGGCAGGAGGTGACAGTGGTAAGTGACACGTGGCATCTGGCAGGAGGTGACAGTGGTAAGTGACATGTGGCATCTAGCATGAGGTGACAGTGGTAAGTGACATGTGGCATCTGGCAGGAGGTGACAGTGGTAAGTGACACGTGGCATCTGGCTTGAGGTGATGGTATTGACATCTGGCAGGAAGGGACAGTGTTAAGTGACACGTGGCATCTGGCAGGAGGGGACAGTGGTAAGTGACACATGGCATCTGGCAGCAGGTGACAGTGGTGACACATGGCATCTGGCAGCAGGTGACAGTGGTGACACGTGGAATCTGGCAGCAGGTGACAGTGGCAAGTGACATGCTGCATCTGGCAGCAGGTGACAATGGCAAATGACACATGACATCTGACAGCAGGTGACAATGGTAAATGACATTTTGCATCTGGCAGCAAATGACGGTGGCGAATGACATGTGGCATCTAGCAGCAGGTGTCGGTGGCAAGTGACATGTTGCATCTGGCAGCAGGTGACAGTGGCAAGTAACATGCTGCATCTGGCAGCAGGTGACGGTGGCAAATGACACATGGCATCTGGAAGTAGGTGACAGTGGTTAGGGACATGTTGCCCTGAGCCCTGTGCTGATAATCAATGCAGGACTCTTTACAGAGGGAATGGTCGCTTTTTTTCTTACACCTGGGGGTGCGCAGTTTGCCATCTTCGCCCTGGGCACCGAATGACCTTGTACCAGCACTGCCTGGGTATGTATGTACAGGTGCGTCTCATAAAATTTGAATATCATCAAAAATTTATTTCAGTACTTCAATTCAAAAAGTGAAACTCATATATTTTATATAGACGCGTTACACACAGAGTGATATATTTCAAGCATTTCTATCTTTTAATTTTGATGATTATGGCTTACAGCTAGTGAAAACCCCAAACTCAGGGGGGTTTATTTACTATAGTGCGAATATGCGAATGCGCAAATAAATACTCGCAAAAATAGCCAAACCACGTAAATTAGCACAAAAATGGAATTCACTATAGCGTTCGGGAAAAAATACTCACAAAATCAAATTCACTATAGGTCACAGACAACAGAGACTGACCAAATCATTAGTCGTGCTAGAAACACGGGAATTGCACATGGAAATAATGTTTAGAGCATGATATAATGGCCTAAAGGGTTCTTAAATATGTGGTATATTGTTTAAAGATAATCTGCTTTTAAACTGATGAAAAAATTGATGTATAAACTGAAATATAATTTAAAGTCTGAGAAAAGATACATTTCCCCTCTTTCTACAACTATGTACCAGCACAAGTGCGCATGCTCAGACATGCAAAATACTCACATTTTAACTCACATTAATTTTTTACCAAGCGCTATAGTAAATTTGCAAATGAGTGCTTGGCTAAAAAGCATTTGCGGACGTGAAAATGTGTGCCATATAGCCAAATGCAAGTTTCAACCGTTGAATTAAAATTGTACAATTTATCAATCCCAGAAAGATATTCATTTTAAACACATAATAATATATAAATCCAGCACATTGTCCTCATTATAAACAAGAATAAAAAAGTATAAAAAAGTCTCTGTAGAGTAATCAGCTGTAACAAAATAAACAACAGTGCGTGGGGGAGTGTTGAAAAATTTGTAATTATAATGAATTCCTTAGAATCTTCATCCCTTCACCACGCCACGTGGGACACCGATCCCACTCACCAGAAATCAGGTGAAAATCAGCCTTAAACTCCACAAATAAGCAGGCAAGCTACTGTTTACATACTTGTTTTTAATCCTATCTATATATAAGTGCAATATGTAAGGGGAGATTTGGGGTTTAATTAACCACTTCAGCCCCGGAAGGATTTACACCCTTCCTGACCAGAGCACTTTTTACAATTTGGCACTGCGTTGCTTTAACTGCTAATTGCGTGGCCATGCAATGCTGTACCCAAACGAAATTTGCGTCCTTTTCTTCCCACAAATAGAACTTTCTTTTGATGGTATTTGATCACCTCTGCCATTTTTATTTTTTGCGCTATAAACGGAAAAAGACCGAAAATTTTGAAAAAAAATTATATTTTCTACTTTTTGTTATAAAAAAAATCCAATAAACTCAATTTTAGTCATACATTTAGGCCAAAATGTATTCGGCCACATGTCTTTGGTAAAAAAAATGTCAATAAGCGTATATTTATTGGTTTGCGCAAAAGTTATAGCGTCTACAAACTAGGGTACATTTTCTGGAATTTACACAGCTTTTAGTTTATGACTGCCTATCTCATTACTTGAGGTGCTAAAATGGCAGGGTACAACCCCCCCAAATGACCCCATTTTGGAAAGTAGACACCCCAAGGAAATTGCTGAGATGCATGGTTAGCCCATCGAAAATTCATTTTTTTTGTCCCAAGTGATTGAATAATGACAAAAAAAAAAAAAAATACAAAAAGTTGTCACTAAATGATATATTGCTCACACAGGCCATGGGCATATGTGGAATTGCACCCCAAAATACATTTAGCTGCTTCTCCTGAGTATGGGAATACCACCATGTGTGGGACTTTTTGGGAGCCTAGCTGCGTACGGGGCCCCGAAAACCAAGCACCGCCTTCAGGATTCCTAAGGGCGTACATTTTTGATTTCACTCCTCACTACCTATCACAGTTTTAAAGGCCATAAAATGCCCACATGGCACAAACCCCCCCCCCCCCCGAATGACCCCATTTTGAAAAGTAGACACTCAAAGCTATTTGCTGAGAGGCATGTTGACTCCATGGAATATTTTATATTTTGACACAAGTTGCGGGAAAATTACAAACTTTTTTTTTTTTTTTAGTTGTCACTGAATGATATATTGCTCAAATATTCCATGGGCATATGTGGAATTATACCCCAAAATACATTCTGCTGCTTCTCCTGAGTACGGGGATACCACATGTGTGGGACTTTTTGGGAGCCTATCCACATACAGGGCCCGAAAACCAAGCACCGCCTTCAGGATTTCTAAGGGCATAAAGGTTTGATTTCACTCCTCACTACCTATCACAGTTTCGAAGGCCATAAAATGCCAAGATAGCACCCCCCCCAAATGACCCAATTTTGGAAAGTGGACACCCCAAGCTATTTGCTGAGAGGTATGGTGAGTATTATGCAGCTCTCATTTGTTTTTGAAAATGAAGAAAGACAAGAATTTTTTTTTTTTTTTTTTTCAATTTTCAAAACTTTGTGAAAAAAAGTGAGGTCTGCAAAATACTCACTATACCTCTCAGCAAATAGCTTGGGGTGTCTACTTTCCAAAATAGGGTCATTTGGGGGGGTTTTGTGCCACCTGGGCATTCCATGGCCTCCGAAACTGTGATAGGCAGTGAAGAGTGAAATAAAAAATTTACGCCCTTAGAAAGCCTGAAGGCGGTGCTTGGTTTTCGGGGTCCCGTACGCAGCTAGGCTCCCAAAAAGTCTCACACATGTGGTATTCCCATACTCAGGAGAAGCAACAGAATCTATTTTGGGGTGTAATTTCACATATTCCCATGGCATGTTTGAGCAATATATCATTTAGTGACAACTTTGTGCAAAAAAAAAAAATTTGTCTTTTTCCCGCAACTTGTGTCACAATATAAAATAAACCATGGACTCGACATGCCTCTCAGCAAATAGCTTGGGGTGTCTACTTTCCAAAATGGGGTCATTTGGGGGGGGGGTTTGAACTGTCCTGGCATTTTATGCACAACATTTAGAAGCTTATGAAAATAATAATGAAATATTTTTTTTTGCAAGAAAATTACTTTGAACATCCAAACATTATATATTTTTTTAAAGCAAATGCCCTACAGATTAAAATGGTGGGTGTTTCATTTTTTTTTTTCACACAGTATTTGCGCAGCAATTTTTCAAACACATTTTTTTGGGAAAAAACACACTTTTTTAAATTTTAATGCACTAAAACACACTATATTGCCCAAATGTTTGATGAAATAAAAAAGTTGATCTTAGGCCGAGTACATGGATACCAAACATGACATGCTTTAAAATTGTGCACAAACGTGCAGTGGCGACAAACTAAATACATTTTTAAAAGCCTTTAAAAGCCTTTACAGGTTACCACTTTAGATTTACAGAGCAGGTCTACTGATAAAATTACTGCCCTCGATCTGACCTTCGCGGTGATACCTCACATGCATGGTGCAATTGCTGTTTACATTTGACGACAGACCGACGCTTGGGTTCGCATATGCGTGAGAGCAGGTGGGGACAGGGGTACTTTTTTTTTTCTTTTTTTTTTTTTTGCTTTTTTATCTTATTTTTAAACTGTTCCGTTCATTTTTTAATTTTTTTAATCATTTTTATTGTTATCTCAGGGAATGTAAATATCCCCTATGACAGCAATAGGTAGTGACAGGTACTCTTTTTTGAAAAAATTGGGGTCTATTAGACCCTAGATCTCTCCTCTGCCCTCAAAGCATCTGACCACACCAAGATCGGTGTGATAAAATGCTTTCCCAATTTCCCAATGGCGCTGTTTACATCCGGTGAAATCTAAGTCATGAAATGCTCGTAGCTTCCGGTTTCTTAGGCCATAGAGATGATTGGAGCCATTCTAGTTTCTGATCAGCTGGCCGAATCACCGGCTCCATTCTCAGGTTCCCTGTTGGGACAGGAGAGCCAGAGAAAAACATGGAAGACGGTGGGGGGGCTTTCCCTCCCACTGCTTGTAAAAGCAGTCTAGAGGCTAATTAGCTGCTAGGATTGCTTTTACATGAAAGCCGACCGCTGGCTGAAAAGAATGATACCGAGATGATACCTAAACCTGCAGGCATCATTCTGGTATAACCACTCAAAGTCCAGCAACATACCAGTACGTCGCTGGTCCTTGTTGGGCATATATTGTAAACTTTTTTTTCATGCAGCCTGTGGGCTGAACGAAAAAAAGATATTGATCGGTGGGTATGCCCACCATTAGAATACCTCCTTTCATCCACCCACTTCTAATGATGGGCATACATGCACCGTTTATATATGCCGAAGCATGGGGGCATCCTCCCGCAAAAGGTAGAAGCAAATCGCTCCTCCACCCACTGCTGCCCCCACGCTTCGGCATATATGCATTATGGGCGGCACAGTGGTGTAGTGGGTAGCACTCTCACCTAGCAGTAAGAAGGGTCACTGGTTCGAATCCCAACCACGACACTACCTGCCTGGAGTTTGCATGTTCTCCCTGTGCCTGCGTGGGTTTCCTCCGGGCACTCCAGTTTCCTCCCACACTCCAAAGACATGCTGATAGGTTAATTGGATCCTGTCTAAAATTGTCCCTAGTATGTATGAATGTGAGTTAGGGACCTTAGATTGTAAGCTCCTTGAGGGTAGGGACTGATGTGAATGTACAATGTGTATGTAAAGCGCTGCGTAAATTGACGGCGCTATATAAGTACCATAAATAAATAAATATGCTGAAGTATGTAACTGTGGTGGTGAAATCACCTCCGACAGCACTGGAGTCACGGCTTTATGTATCGTGGGAGCAAACGCTGTTGCTGTCAAGATAAATAAATCCGCTCTGCAGCTGAATTGCGTACCTGAAAAAAATGGTTACCAAACATGATAAAAACATAACAACAGTAAAACATTGCAGAATAGAATACAGTAAAAAAAAAGCAGAACAATAGAGAGAGAGAACAATAAAATGACAATTACAATTATTATTTATTATTTTATATTTTTTTTGTGTTTTTTTTTTTTTTTTTTACTTTTTTTGTAACTTTTATTTTTGTAACTGGTACCAGGTTTGGGTCTCTCAAAATGCGATGGCATCTTGGGAGACCCTGTGAAAGTGTGTCCTAGTCTGTGCAGTGCTGTACCCTACGCTAATACTCAACTAGTGTATGGTAGCGTTCAAAACATTCACCAATGCAAAGACCAGGATTGTCAGGACAGAAGGGACAATAATACCGGGTGTCACGCCTAAATCCGCGCTTGCTGCAGACACGACATCTTTTTTGCGGGGCTCGTTGGGTAGGGGTACTCAGGAGGACATAAAGAAAATGCCTCTCATGCAGCCGGCTTACTGCATTTGGTTGGGAAAGGTGAGGTGGAGCACCGTCTGGAAACAGAAGGGCTCCGATGATCTCTTCCTGGAATTTAAGGAAGGATCCAGTCCATCCTGAAGCTCTGTATAGCACATAAGCGTTCAGCAAAGCCAATTGAAATAAACAGACACTTTTTTGTACCAGCGTCTGGCCTTACGGGCAACTAGGTACGGCGCTAACAACTGGTCGTTGAGGTCCAACCCTCCCATATTTTGGTTATATTCGTGGACACAGAGGGGTTTCTCCACAACACCAGTCGCTGTAGTAATTTGGACCGTCGTGTCTGCATGAAGGGAGGTAAGAACGAAAACATTCTTATTGTCCCTCCACTTCATAGCGAGCAAATTATTACACTGCAAGCAGGCTCTCTCCCCCAGCCTAAGATGGGAATCTACAAGCCGCTGGGGAAAGCCCCGGCACGGTGCCACATGCTCCAATCTGATGATCAAAAAGGTGACTAAAAAGTGGCACGCTCGTGTAATAATTGTCCACGTACAAGTGGTACCCCTTTCCGAATAAGGGTGACACCAAGTCCCACACTATCTTGCCAGCACTTCCTATGTAGTCAGGGCAGTTTGTCGGCTCTACGTGACTATCTTTGCCCTCATAAACCATAAAACTACATGTATAGCCTGTGGCCCTGTCACAGAGCTTATACATCTTGACCCCGTATCTGGCACGCTTGCTGGGAAGGTACTGTTTGTCAAACTTAGTCAGGGACTCATCAACGCAGACAACTTGATGGGCAGTAAACGAGTCTGCAAAACGTTGGTTGAAGTGGTTTACAAGGGGCCGAATTTTGTAGAGCCGTTCGTATCCAGGGTCTCCACGAGGACGACAGAGTTCATTGTTGTTGAAGTGCATGAACCGCAAAATCTGCTCGTATCGTGCCCTGGTCATGGAGTCAGAGAACAAGGGCATATGGTGAATTGGGTCAGTGGACCAATATGACCGCAACTCACTCTTTTTAGTTATGACTATGTTGAGGGAAAGGCCCAGAAAGATCTTAAATTCGGACACCGTAATAGGTCTCCAATCTCTGGCAAGGGAGGACTGGGGAATAGTGGCGATGTGTTGACCAGCGTATAAATTGCTTTGGTCCACAATAGATCTATAGAGATCTTCGGTTGGCCAGTGAATGGGGGAAGTACGGGTGCTGCAGAAGTGGTGGGTACCCAATTCGGATTGGCGAATGCAGCAGGAAGGGCACTATGGGCACGACGGGCCTGTGTTCGTCTTCTTGGTAGCAGCGGGACACTACTTGTGCTTGCCACCTCGCCTTGAACTGCACTTATGGGACTTGCCACGTCACCACGTGATACTGCAGTGCTGGATGTACGATCAGGTTGTACTAGGCCGCTGGTGCTTGCCAGTTCACCAGAAGAATAGCGGCGCTAGTACTGCTCTGCTCCATACGAGAGCCCTGCGGTTCTTGCACTTCAAGGACAGAAGAAGAAGATTGGGGTCTGGTACGCCTGACCTTGGCAGGGACCACAACTCCTTCGTCAGAGCTATCTGTCATGGAGCCGCTGTCGCCTACAGGATCATATTCTGAGCCTGAATCTGACAGATGAGTGACTTCCTCTTCACTATCTGTCATGCTCAGAAACGTGTAGGCCTCTTCACTAGTGTACCTTCGATTTGCCAGGTATTTAGGGGTACACTAGTGAGACTCACAGGCAAAAAAGCTCCTGACTGTTAACGACTGATTCAAAATGCTACCAAAAAACTGTTAGCGATCGCAGGGATCAGGCCTGACTCTGCGAACGCTGCAGTTATGTGTGCTTAGTGTTTTGTAAGTGTCAGTGATTGATCGATACTGCACTTGGGTGGGCTGGGCAGGGCTGGGCCGAGGGGCAAAACGCAGGTGTTAGCAGGTATCTAGGCTGATCCCGCTAACACTGCGTTTTTTTGGGGACCCTAAACTGCTGGGGAGTATAGATCTGACGCTGCCTGGGGCGACGCAGACCTTATCTGACCCTAAAAACGTAACTTATATCACCGCCGGGCAATTAGGGGGTTAAACCTTTATAAGGTAATAAACAGCGGGTGGCTTAAAACTATAATAAACTATAAAAAACAAACTAATTAACCAGCGTCACCCGTAACAATTATATGGTGATCACTGGTGAAAGGGTTAACTAGGGGGCAATCAGGGGGTTAAAACCTTTAGTAGGTAGTATATGGGGGTCCCTGTTGCTATAAAACGCTGACGGCGAACCTATATACTTACCTCCCTAACTAGCGTCACCTGTGTCACTAATACAGCGATCAGAAAAATGATCGCTTAGTGACACTGGCGACGGGGGGTGATCAAGGGGTTAACCTTAATAGGGGGGATTAGGGGGGTACCCTAGACCTAAAGGGGGGTACCCCAGACCTAAAGGGGGCTAACCCTAACTGCCCTAACACTTATAACTGTCACAAACTGACACCAATGCGAAAAAAATAAACTGGTATTGGTGTCACTGTGACAGGGGGTACAGGGGGTGATCGGGGGGTGACTGGGGGGTGAAAAGTGTGCCTGCGTGTTCTACTGTACGTGTAGTGTTGTGCAAACTAACATTGATGTCTTCTCTCCTCGGCGCCGAAACGAAAAAGACCGGCTCGAGGAGAGATGACATCACTTCCTCTGCCTCTGTTTACATTACAGAGGCAGAGGAAGGATTTCATTCACCGGGAGCGATCGCGAGGGGGTGGCCACGAATGGATGGCCTCCCCCACACCTCTGATTTCCCGGGAACAAATGCCGGCCGCCTCTGGCACCGGGGGGGGTCCGATCGGACCCCCCGCGCGCGGGAGGAAGATCACGTACCAGGTACGTGATTTTGCCTGCCCGTGCCATTCTGCCGCAGTATATCTGCTGAGGCGGTCGGCAAGTGGTTAAAAACTGTTTAAAATTTAATTATGCTATGAGAGCTTCTTTATCCTTTGGGCATTATCGCTGATGAGCTTGGGATCTAGTAGCAATCTCTTGGAGTCTGGCATTCCCGGGTAGAACACAGTGTGAACCCATACAGACTTGATACTGATGAAATTACGTTAGAAGCTAAAGAGGTAGTCCGTACCATGATCCGATGACCAGAAGAGGAAGCCTGCTTATTTGTGGAGTTTAAGGCTGATTTTCACCTGATTTCTGGTGAGTGTAAAATCTTAAGAGATCGGTGTCCCACATGGTGTGGTGAAGGGATGAAGATTCTAAGTAATTAATTATAATTACAAATTTTTCAACACTCCCCCACACACTGTTGGTTATTTTGTTACAGCTGATTGCTCTACAGAGACTTTTTTATACTTTTTTATTCTTGTTTATAATGAGGACATTGTGCTGGATTTATATATTATTATGTGTCTAAAATGAATATCTTTCTGGGATTGATAAATTGTACAATTATATTCAACGGTTGAAACTTGCATTTGGCTATATAGCACACAAGTCCGCAAATTCTTTTTAGCCAAGCGCTAATTTGCAAATTTACTATAGCGCTTGGTGAAAAATGAATGTGAGTTAAAATGTGAGTATTTTGCATTTCTGAGCATACGCACTTGTGCTGGTACATAGTTGTAGAAAGAGGGGAAATTTATCTCTTCCCAGACTTTAAATTATATTTCAGTTTATACATCAATTTATTCATCATTTCAAAAGCAGAGATCTTTAAACAATATACCACATATTTAAGAACCATTTAGGCCATTATATCATGCTCTAAACATTATTTCCATGTGCAATTCCCGTGTTTCTAGCACAACTAATGATTTGGTCAGTCTCTGTTGTCTGTGACCTATAGTAAATTTGATTTTGTGAGTATTTTTTCCCGAGCGCTATAGTGAATTCCATTTTTGTGATAATTTACGTGGTTTGGCTATTTTTGCGAGTATTTATTTGTGCATTCGCATATTCGCACTATAGTAAATAAACCCCCCTGAGTTTTGGGTTTTCACTAGCTGTAAGCCATAATCATCAAAATCAAAAGATAGAAATGCTTGAAATATATCACTCTGTGTGTAACACGTCTATATAAAATATATGAGTTTCACTTTTTGAATTGAATTACTGAAATAAATTACCTTTTGGATGATATTCAAATTTTATGAGAATCACCTGTACATACGTACCCAGGCATACTTGTCACTTATAAGCCAACCTGCTTTCAGCTCAAGCCTCTCTACGAGAACCTCACTCCAGTCTATGACTACATGAATAACCACAAGTCTTCATTTTTATAAAACTCATAGTACACACTCAAAATCTAACAACAACTGGCAATATAACATACATAATTATAATTCTTTTTTTTTTACTTAAAAATATATTTTTTGACCAATCAGCTTTTACACCATCCACTCCACAAGAGATCTTCTGTGTTTTTTAATGTAATATACTGCATAATCTAATGAAATCACAAGTAAGAGAAACCTGTCTAAAAGCTTGTTGTTTAGCAGATCAATAAAGATTTTGTTTCCAAAGACAGTTGATTTGTAAAAACTAAAAATTGATTTTGATCAGCTTCAGAGTTTGTTTGTACAGGAATATGTCATAGAAAATAGAGATATAGTGGACAAAATGGTTATTTCTTTTTGATTATACAAAATGTATGATGTACTATCATTGTGAAGAAAGATGGTTAACTAGATGTTGGTGGTTTAAATCACCAACAAACTTCTCAAATGTCCTGGGGGACACAGAAGACAAGTGTAGCCAGGTCTTAGGGTCCCTGAGGCCCAATGGTGACCTTCAGAGTTAGGGACACCTGACATCCTTCTGTGTAGAGTGGGTTACAAGGCATGGTGGGTG
This sequence comes from Aquarana catesbeiana, assembly GCF_042186555.1. Taxonomy (NCBI): domain Eukaryota; kingdom Metazoa; phylum Chordata; class Amphibia; order Anura; family Ranidae; genus Aquarana; species Aquarana catesbeiana. Next base: position 589,131,648 of record NC_133326.1, read on the forward strand.
TAATGCAAGATCAAATGGCAAATTTCTGCGTTTAGTTTTGAGAAGCCACCGGCCTTTTCACTTTCATATTGAGCTATTGGGTGCTCTTGCTGGCCAAGGTATGTGGGGATGAGGCAGACGTTTAAAGTATACTTGAAGGCAAAACTATTTCTAGTTTTAGATGTAGATAGGGATTAGATTAGAGTGATTAGAGTGTGAAGAAGGATTCTAACACCTTTTTGTTTTTTATTGTTAATAAGAAACCCATCCAGCACCCAATCCTTGCTTCCACAGTTTTATCTATAGTATTGGGAGTGAACAGTTAACAGTGATACTGTAAGATAACAAAGAAAAGATAAAAAAAAGAAAAAAAGTCGGAGTGGTCATGTGCGGAGATTCCAAGATGGCCGCTTGAGCCGGGATCTCCATTCCACCCAGACCTAAAGGCACCCACAGCAGCTCCCAGAGTCCCTAGAGATGAGCTACCCCTGGTGATCCGGATCCCTAACCAGCCAGGGAGAACACCCGCATGACTGGGATCCCGGTTCGCAGAGACCTCTGGCTGCAATTCGAGTCAGTAGTGCTTGCAGGGTGTACCTAGATGGCCTGCCATGACCCAGCAGCATGCTCCAGGCACAGCGGAACAGGCAGAACCCAGGCAAGTGATCGCCCCTGCGTCCCTCACATACACCCCTGCAGGCCAGAACAGCAACCACCAGCTTATGACTCCGTCCCCGGCTTCCACTGAATCACTACTTGGCCGTGGCTTTGGGGACAGTGCCTTTTCTCTGGCTGGGTCTTCTTTCACAACACACCAGGGGATCTCTGTCCCTACCACCCCTGCTCAGGACATGTATTTCCAGCCAGGAGACCTATACCTGAAGCTTTCTGAATTACTGAAGAGGGGCCTGGCCTCCACAGCAGAAAAAATAGCAGGGGAAATCAAAGCCGACTTCCAAAACCTGGTCTCCAGAATGGAAGCCATCGAGAACAAACTAGATATGATGGTGGCAGCCACCAATCAAAACTCAGACCGTATTTAGACACTTCGAGACAAGCTAGACTCAGCTCTTTCTAGGATCGATGAGCTAGAAAAAAGATCCAGAAGATACAATTTTAGGCTCAGAGGTCTCTCAGAGTCCATCGTGGTTGTCCCCCAGGCTACCCAGGAGATCATCTAAACCTTAATCCCGAACATCCCACAGCACCGTATGGTATTGGACAGAGTCCACAGAGTCTTGGGACCCCCAAGGATGGATGGTTCCCCTAGGGACATCATCACAAAATCTCACTTCTATTCGGTCAAGGAGAAGATAATGAAGCAATCCAGAGTGATGAAACAGATTACTTGTCGAGGCCACCCAATAATCATCTTCGCAGACTTATCCCCCTCTATGATCCAGCGGAGACGGGCCTTGAAACCCCTACTCTCAGTCCACGCCCAAAAGGACATTAAATACTGGTGGACCTTCCCATTTACTGTTAAATTTTACTTCAAGAGCAAGCATTCAGGAAGGAGAGAAAGTCCTCCTATCCCTAAAGCTCATCTTGTTGGAAGCAGATATGGACACGTCTAACTCCATTCTCCGCAAAATGTCCATCTCCTGCAAGCCCTCTGACCCCCCTGTGGAACAAGCCGATAACCAGGAGAACAAACGATAACGGCTTGACCTGAGGTGAAGAATCAACCTCTGCAACTTACACTTTTTTCCTCACCTCTTTAAGGCTGCGGTGGCCAGGGGCATCCAACCCTGCTGATCGGAGTAATTGCTCCAAAGGTCCTGTTATTGTTATTTTTGTCAGAAATATTTCTAGTTTTAGTTTTTCCTTCTTTAGTTCCGGGTTGGACTGGACTATCCCGAGTTCTGTTTTTTGGGAGGACTGTTATCTCCGTAAAAATTTAGTGCATGGGCTATTAGCAGGCCATCAACATGATAGCCTTAGAAAGCGGATTAGACTTTTTGGACTGCAAGCTCTATTTTGGCTCCAAAACAGGCTAAGTAACACCTTGAGAACCCCCTTCCCTCCCTACTGGAGAGGGAAGAAAGGGGGATCTGATACAAAGGAACTCCTGTGGGTATGAAACAGTTCCTATCTACATTAAGTATTCTTTCTGTGTTCAACTCCTACTGACTCTGTGGGATAGGTTGTCTGCTCTTAGTGGATCAGACACTGTTTGGTACAGGTCCTGGGGGTTGTTTATCCCCCAAGGCTCTGGTCTAAACCTACTGGAGATGCTTTTTATAGCCTCCTCACTTTCATTTTCGCTCTGTCATTCTTTCCTCTATCCCTCTGTTCTGTCTTCTGTTATGCCCCGGTGAAATTAATACATGTTTTGTTCAGTCACTCATCAGGTTCAACTCAAGATTCCCATGTGTATGGTAGTCCAGCTTAGTTGGTTCCCCTTTACTAGCAATCGGTACAAGGTCCCTCCTACGGTAAGTGATGCAATATATGACAGCATCCTCCTACATCTGCTCCATGGCTAATGCTACCAGATCCACACTCAATTTAGCTACACATAACGCTCAGGGCTTGAACTCCCCCCTCAAAAGGAGAAAGATCTTTGATAGTTACAGATCCCTTAAGCTAGATATTATCATGGTACAGGAAACCCATTTGCCTTAATAGTACAGCCCCAAATTTCTCCACCATCAGTACCCCTTGTTCTACCTAGCGAAGGCAGAGGGAAAGTCTAAAGGTGTCGCTATATTATTCTCCAAAACGTGTAACTTCACCTGGCAGGCAGATTATAAAGACCCGGAGGGCAGATTTATTTTAGTTAAAGGGTTCATAGAAGGCCATTTATTCTCCTTTATCTCTTATTATGCTCCCAACAAGGGCCAACTAATTTTTTTTCAATCAATGTGGGCTACGCTGAACCCTCTCTTGGAGGGGAGCCCCATTCTAGGAGGGGACTCCAATGTGTCCAATCCGTCCAAAACTCTCTTAAATCGTCCAACCAGGGCTAGTCTCAAAATTGATAGACTAGTCCATTCCCAAGGCCTGGCAGATGTTTGTCGAGAGATGAACCCAATGAAGGGGGACTACACTCATTTCTCTAGCCCCCACAATTCTTATGCTAGGATAGACCACATTCTAATGTCCTCACACCACCTACCCAATGTTTCCAGCTCCAAAATTATAGACACCACACTTTCAGACCACTCCATATTGACCGTATCGCTCTTTAAAAATTCTCACCACCAAAAATATACTCGGTGGAGGCTAAATTAATCCATTTTATCTGACCCCATTAGGGTCACCAAAATCAACAAAGCCCTACTAGAATATTTTACTCTGAATGATGTAAGTGATACCTCAGTGGAGATGTGGGCTGCTCAAAAAGTCACCATAAGGGGAAAGTTAATCCAAATCACCACTCAAATCAAAAAAGAAAGAAAGGCAGATATAGTTAGACTGGAATAAGCATACTCGTCCCTAAGGGGAAGACACAAAAGGGATCCCTCGGGGGTCTTTATGTCCCAAATAGATACAGCTAGACTGGAGCTGAACCTGGCTCTCACAGTTCGAGCCGAGAAGCAAATTTGCTGGAGTGGCGCTATATTTTATACCCAGAAGGACAAACTTGGACCAATGCTGGCTACCAAACTGTCCCCCAGGATTCATTCTCTCCCCAAAATCCGGACTCATGGTCAGTCCACAACATCTGATCCCACCAAAATCCTAGTAACTTTCAGAAACTTTTTTGATAGACTTTATAGCTCCACTTCACAGGGCAACTGAAACACCATATCTCAATTCCTTGAAACCCTCCCCATCCCCACACTCTCTGATAAGCATAAAACCATTATGGAAAAAACCATCATGGAAGAGGAAATTTTGGAGGTCATTAGAAACCTAAAAACGGGCTGGCCCAGACAGGCTATCGGTCCTGTATTACAAAGCTTTTGCTGATACCCTAGCCGCATATATGGCTAAATTTTTCAATGCCGAAGTATCCGACGACCCCTTGGCTCTGACCTAAATACAGCTTTCATTACTGTTTTACCCAGAAACCCAAAAAGAACCCTGAGGAGGTAGGAAATTACCGACCATTATCACTCATAAACAACGATCTGAAAATCCTCACCAAAATCCTAGCTAACCGATGAGCCTCTTTCATAAGTTCCTACAGTATATTCACAAGGATCAGGTGGGTTTCATTCCAGGGAGACAAGGCTCTGACCAAACCAGAAGGGCCATAGATATAGTATCCATCCTACTATCCAATTGGCCAGGGGGCTCTAAGCAACAAGGATTGCTGCTTTCCCTTGATATACAGAAAGGGTTGGATTCAGTGTCCTGCCATGTGTCTTAACACTGTTGGAGCATTGGGGTTTTGGTCATCGCTTCCTAGGCATTATGAGAGCCCTTTATTCCTCTCCCAAAGCACTAAGGCACTAATATGCCTACAAGGCTACTACCCCCCCCCCCCCCCCCCATCCTTATTGCTAGAGGTACAAGACAGGGCTGCCCTTTATCACCACTGATTTTCGCCATAGCCATAGAGACTCTTGCAATAGCAATATGAGAAAATACCGAGTCCCCAGGTCCACAAATGCGGTCTCTTCGCTGACGACCTAATTTTATTCATTACCTTGCCTTTAACCTCTCCCCCCAACCTTTGTAGTACTCTCACTTCCTTTGTGAACATCTCTGACCTCCATGTCAACTATACCAAATCTCAAACTGAGGTATGGGGGGGAGGTGCTGCGCTAACCAGAAGAAAGCTGTAAATCTCTGTCTGTGGTCAATTAATAAAATGACATAAAATCGCATAATAAATCGCATAAATAAGTGTTGACACTAAAAAACATTCAAGTCTTAATAATCAGCATCATGTGTATGTGAAAAAAGTGCATAAAAAATCCTTTTCAATTGGTATATACTAAATGACAAAAAAATTGCATGTTAAATCGCATAAATAAGTGTTGACACTAAAAACATATAAATCTAGATAATAATGTGTTGGTGCACAAAGGGACATAAACACTACTTCATGTGAATAATTCTAAATAAAAATACATAGAATAAATCAGATATAACCATCAAAAACATATCCTTATAAATGGTGCAAAACGTACAAAGTGCCAGTGCTTAAAGGTGATCTAGATATCGCAAATAAAACACATCAATCCAACGCAATATGGATAATAGATAATATAAATAAATGTCCCAATAATAGTGATATAAAATATATTGTGCTGGCCTGCGAAACAAATGACCAATGACATGCCAGTAAGTGCAGCAAACTTAAAGTGCCAGTGTAAAAGTCATTGAAGGTGCAAAAGCAAGTTTTGGTGTATTCAATAAAACAACAGTGGGGTGTCTGGGATGCAATTCACTCAGTGTCCTCTTCGTGCATAAAACACTAATGTAAGCAGTGGCCCCTTACCTAGTGGTGCTAGGTCAACCGCATGAATTGTAGCTAAAATGCCAGGTCCTGAGCCTCGATCGCGTCCGTATATCCACGCTTGCCGGTGTTGGGTTATCCTAATGGCAGCTGACTACAAGTGGCTATGGTCCTATCAGGGGTCCTGGACCAGCGCGGATCCTAGCTCAGCCTCCACATCTCAGGTATGTATATACAGGAATATGCAGGACAAAGGTACTTGATAGTGAAGTATGTATTAACCAGGTAATGCTTTATTAAAAATCTTTAAGTAGATGTACTCACATAAAAACAATGCAGAGCAAACCTCTCTCCTACGAGCAGCGAACTCGTTCTGTGTCTAGCAATGTGAAACAGCCTATTCCGTCCCTACGCGTGACATCACCGATCACGTGACTTCTTCAGGGGATGATCCCCTGAAGGATCCCCTGAAGAAGTCACGTGATCGGAGATGTCACGCGTAGGGACGGAATAGGCTGTTTCACATTGCTAGACACAGAACGAGTTCGCTGCTCATAGGAGAGAGGTTTGCTCTGCATTGTTTTTATGTGAGTACATCTACTTAAAGATTTTTAATAAAGCATTACCTGGTTAATACATACTTCACTATCAAGTACCTTTGTCCTGCATATTCCTGTATATACATACCTGAGATGTGGAGGCTGAGCTAGGATCCACGCTGGTCCAGGACCCCTGATAGGACCATAGCCACTTGTAGTCAGCTGCCATTAGGATAACCCAACACCGGCAAGCGTGGATATAGGGACGCGATTGAGGCTCAGGACCTGGCATTTTAGCTACAATTCATGCGGTTGACCTAGCACCACTAGGTAAGGGGCCACTGCTTACATTAGTGTTTTATGCACGAAGAGGACACTGAGTGAATTGCATCCCAGACACCCCACTGTTGTTTTATTGAATACACCAGAACTTGCTTTTGCACCTTCAATGGCTTTTACACTGGCACTTTAAGTTTGCTGCACTTACTGGCATGTCATTGGTCATTTGTTTCGCAGGCCAGCACAATATATTTTATATCACTATTATTGGGACATTTATTTATATTATTTATTATCCATATTGCGTTGGATTGATGTGTTTTATTTGCGATATCTAGATCACCTTTAAGCACTGGCACTTTGTACGTTTTGCACCATTTATAAGGATATGTTTTTGATGGTTATTTCTGATTTATTCTATGTATTTTTATTTAGAATTATTCACATGAAGTAGTGTTTATGTCCCTTTGTGCACCAACACATTATTATCTAGATTTATATGTTTTTAGTGTCAACACTTATTTATGCGATTTAACATGCAATTTTTTTGTCATTTAGTATATACCAATTGAAAAGGATTTTTTATGCACTTTTTTCACATACACATGATGCTGATTATTAAGACTTGAATGTTTTTTAGTGTCAACACTTATTTATGTGATTTATTATGCGATTTTATGTCATTTTATTAATTGACCACAGACAGAGATTTACAGCTTTCTTCTGGTTAGCACAGCACCTCCCCCCCCTATACCTCAGTTTGATTTTGGGCTTATGTCTGACCCTTGCTTCGGTGCATGCAGCTGTCCAGTCGCATACGTATGTTTTTACTATTTTTCTGAGTTCTTGTTTTCTTTTCTTTTTCCAATTGGGTAGCGCAGGAATATTCTTATTACATTATACCAAATCTCAAGCCCTAAACATCTCCCTTGCCCCCAAGACGGTCTCACTGCTGAAACAGAACTTTAAATTTGACTGGAACAACTCCTTCATCAAAACATTTAGACATTTCCCTCACCTCTAAATTTGACACGCTATATGCCAGAAATTACCCTCCTATGTACCACAAACTGGAACAAGACTTAAAGTCTTGGTCCAAACAAAACCTCTCATGGAACCATCAATGCCATCAAAATGACACTGCTTCCTAGAATACTTTACCTTTTCCATTCCCTCCCCATCCCACTAAAGAGGGACCACCTCAGGTCTTTCCAGGCAGAATTCACCTCACTCTAAAAAACGTAAGTCGCAACAACTGGAGAGCTCACTGGCTCAGGTTAGGCTGCCCACAACAGACAAGGCTACCCTCCTATGAGTACCCCAGCAGGTTACCAGAAAAAAAAACATGCACTAATGAAAGGAGTGCCAGACCAAATGATAAAAAGAGTCCAAATAATGTATTAGCTTATATTAAAAAAGAGTAAATGCATTTTGAGGGCCAGAACCCCCCCCCTCTTTTCATCAGGGCTTCAGTTAAAATAAGAACCTTGATTGGACTTAAAATAGAGCTTCTCTGTGTGAATATGTGTAGGGAAACTGTTTGCTAGATTGAAATAGTTAAGCAGCCCATAGATGGGTCATTTTTTTTCATTCAACCAGCAGGTCCAGCTGAGGTGGGGGAAGAATTCCCTGCCATCAGAATACACTGAACAGCATTGCAGGCTATAGCCTGCAGCGCTGATCAAGCCGAGAAAAAACCTAACAGCGTGGTTGTACAGAAGTCGATTGGTAGATCGAATTCTGTACAACCTCCCTGCCCATACATGGTTTGAAAATCAGATGGTCCCTGCTGAATCAGCAGGATTTTGATCCATGTATTGCCAGCTTTACTGGCCAGCAGTATCTGTGTGAGCAATTGAGATAAGACTTATCTCGATCGCTCATGCAGATACTGATGGTCAGTAACTCTCCCAATCCAGCTATTAGCTTCCCTAAACAGATTCTATTTTGAGTCCATTCAAGGTTCATATTTTAGCTAACGCCCTGATGAAAGGGGACTTTTTTCTGACCCCTTATGCCACGTACACATGACCGCACTTTACGGCATACTTGGTTCGGCGGACAATTTGATCGTGTGTGGGCTCCAGCGGACTTTTTTTCTCCAAAAGTTTGACGGACCTAGAAATGAAACATGTTTCAAATCTTTCGGACGGACTCGAGTCCGGTAGAAAAGTCAGCTCGTCTGTATGCTAGTCCGACGGACTAAAACTGACGCTAGGGCAGCTATTGGCTACTGGCTATCAACTTCCTTATTTTAGTCTGGTGTACGTCATCACGTACGAATCCATTGGACTTTGGTTGATCGTGTGTAGGCAAGTCCGTTCATTCGGAAAGTCCGTCATAAAGTCAGGCGAAAAGTCCGCCGGACAAAGTCTGCCGTAAAGTCCGCTCGTGTGTCGCGCTCACACTCCTTTCATAAGCCCAGATTTTTTTCTGCTAACAATAAAAAAACAGGATGTGTTCAGGAAAATAGTCACACACAGACAAGATAAGAAACCAAAAAGCTGTGATACATTCAACGAACATATTTAATGTGATAATAACACAATCACAGAACTGGGAAAATGGTTACAAACATTACCAAGTAAGACACCATGGTGTTTAAGCCTCTGGGAGCTACTATCTGCAGCATATAAATCCAATAGGATTCATTTGGGAGTAGCAGCTGATTTCTATCACCTCCAAGAACTGTTTTTTATTGTTGTTATCATCCCCATTAAGGAAATTCATCTCTCTTTAATCGTCTTGTTGAATCTTTTCACAGAAAGTGAAAGAAAATCACAAATTTTTAGTAGTCTCCAAGACAGGATGAAAGGGAAAATCTTCCAATAGAGACACTAGTTCTGGTGACCCAGGGATTTGGAGGAATTTCCTCTCACTTCTTGTTTTGGCTATAGGGCAGGAAGTTTAGGAAAATGTATGGGACAAAGATAGCTAAACAAAAAAACTATAGGGGTATAACCCTCCCTTAAAACTTTGTCTTCAGTTCTACAGTTCTAGCAGGTAGTTATGACTTTGGCATGTCACAATATTTTAGGATTCGGGGGCACCCAGGACACTGGAGAAGACATCTAAAGGTGCCTGCATTGTGGACCTGTAGTATATTTGGTACCATGAGGATACTATAAGATTTACTTACAATGTAAGTTTGCTGAGAAAAAATATATTCCAACCTTTATCAGTTACATTTTTTACAAGAATTTTAGCAAATTCTACTGCAGAGTCCTTCCTGTTTATATTTACAATAATACATACTAATGGATTCCATTCACTTCCTGGTGAGTGCTGAATGGGATGGTGTTTCCCTTATAGTCACAAGATCATTCTCAGAACAACTGCTAGGAGCAGTGACCAATAACCTGAGCAGAAAGTTACATCTTAAAGACTTCTGTACCCTGACACAAGGCCAGCTATGATTTTATTTTTGCCAGTTGAAAAAAATCATAGCTGCTACAAATTGAACTAAGAAAGTCCTTTTTGTATGAAAACTAGATTACAGAACAGCTTGTGTAGCATGTACATAAGTTATAGAATTTTTATCAACAATTAATTGTACTTGTTTACTGTTTACATAGCTCCCAACTGTCCCTGATTTTGAGGGACTGTCCCTAATTTAGAATAAAGTCCCTCTGTCCCTCTTTCCTCCTCATTTGTACCTCATGTTGGTCTGATCTATATAATTGTCTATAGAATGCACTATTTATCTTTCAAAAAGTGTTTCCCAGTGCTAAACTTTTCATGCAATTTCTAAATTGTTGCATTTGTAAGCTTCAAATGCCTCTGTAAAGAATAGTAGTGGTAAAAAAAAAAAAAAAAAAAAAAAAACATGTGTGTGTGTAACTAATCTTTTTTTAAAATAATTCTCCTTTAAGGGGGCGTGGCAGGGGGTGTGTCCTATGCCTACATACTTTTGCTATTTGGTGGCCCCCGTTCCCATGACAAAAAGTTGAGAAGTATGTGTTTACCTCACTCTATTGTCCATTGCTATTAAGCAGCTATATACCCCGTTCTGAACTGATTGAATATACAACTTGGGTAGGGAAAGAAAGTGTAATTTATTACTTATAAATTATCAGTAAGGAGCACTTTGAAAAAGCAATAGAGTTTTCAACATTAGCTAATAAAAAGAAATTGGAATATGACATGAGTTCAGAGTCATTTAAAAAAATGAAGACTAGAGAATACATTTAATTTATGAGCAATAGCTTGACTGGTAAGACAACATATATTTCATTTCAGCAATCCTTGTACCTGTTAACAGTTTCCCATTATGTGAAAGCATGTCACACACTCATTAGTCAAGGGGAAAATGTGTGATTTGAAGATGCTTTAAGCTGTAATATTAGATATCAGAAGACAAAATGTGTCTTGGACCATGAAAAGGCAAAAGACTGAAGGTTTCTGCATAGGCAGAGAAGAAAAACTCCAACACCCACCATGGACAGGAATACAGCTCTTGCTGGGCACATGAGGATTAGGCCACATTCACACCTGTGTGATGCAATGTGTCACTTCTTTAGTGTGTTTTTTGGCACATTTGTCATTCAACAGCATAGGGCAGCCAATTCACTTGAACGCAACTATGTAAACAAGGGTCTATAGAGTGACAGCTCACAACCAATCATCTCTCATGATTGGTTCCCTTCCCTAACCCTAGGTTTACATCTATGTGGTTGTGATTGATGCAGTTTTCAGGATCGTTTTGCGGTTTTGAACATGCGTTTTTCAAGCATTTTGTTTTTTTCTCTTTAACAGTTTGTGTTAGCTGGTTATTAGGAAATGGGCCAGGAAGCACTGCCCCTCTGTGACATCGCCGACCCAGCATGCACAATCCACTCCTTAGCTATTTAAAAACTGTCAGACAGTGGAGCAGGCAGACGTTGGGAGCCTTCGGCTCCGGCGAGCCGGCAGGGTGGCAGGCGTTGTGATTGACGACGGATCTACACCAGGGGACGTTACTTTTTAATTTTTTATATTTTAATAAAGGACTTGTCAAAAACGTTTATGTCTTTATTCACTTTTTTACACTTTTTTGATGAACAGGTAGGTGTACCCCATACTCATTCACACAGTGGGGGGGGGGGCAGTGGACATAAATGAATGCATATTTTGTTCATTTTTTTACATATACCTAGAGCAGACAATTTGGACGGAAACATTTCCAAAATTGTCCTTTTTTTCGGCTCAAAGATGTTCCAACGATTATCGTTTTTGTGCCCATTAACTGGCCAAAAGTCAAACAAACTATTTAAATGACCAAATTTCGGCCGATTTTTCGTATAGTGTATGGCCAGCATTAGACATGCCTCTCTCTCTTTTGATCATTCTTCTTTCAAAGTCCATACAGAACTTTTAACCATGACTTCTACATTATAAAGCAGAGCATTTGGAATTACACTACAATATATAACTCATATTGAGATGGTTAGAAGAAAGATCTGTATTTTTAAACGCTGAAATTCAATACACACTATGGCTTTATGGTGGACCAACAGCATGGAATAATAACCTATACAATGTAAAATTACAGAACTAAAGGGGAGTCATAGGAAACCATGTTAAGGGATTGATTTGCAAATTTTCAATCCAAATTAAATATTTTTTTTAATCTTTTAGCCATTTTTATTTCACACTAAAAGCAATAAACCTAGAAAAAATGGAACTGTAACTTTTGACAATAAGTTATTTGCTTTATGTAAAAAAAAAATAAATAGAAGGAACATTTTAATTTTCTACTGCCCTTCAGAAACATAATTTGTATACTGTATACAGTCTAGGTTAGAGCACAAAAAATATTAAAATGATGCATCATCCAATGTCAATGCAGGTGACTAATCAATTGAAATGGTTACTGCAGCTAGTTGGCAAACTGCCTTTGTAAATAAAATAAAAGGATCAAGCTTTTACTAAAATTGCAGTAAGGAAAAAATCAAAGCGCATGAAATTCAAACTGTAGACAGGTAAATGTAATAGCTCTTATTTTTTTCATTAAATATATATATATATATATATATATATATATTTTTTTTTTTTTAAGCCCTTAAAAGCACATAGGTGCTTCCATGCACAAGTTTTTGTGCATTGATGTGTGTTGTGGTAAAAAAGCCAATTTGTTGGGCTTTTAACATGCCACAGAAAAATGTACCTACATTTACTTATTTTTCTATTAATGAAACTAGCAAAATCTGGATTTGCATTGCATAGAAACCAATCATTTTCCATTTTTTTTGTGTCAAAGCTAAATTGAACAAGCTGGGGTTAGAAGCTTATTGGCTACCATGCACAGCTACACCAGATTTTGCACTCTTCAGTTTTAGTAAATAAAGTCCACAGTTCGTGAATTGTCTAACAAAAACATTCATTTTTTTTACAAAGTGGCTATATTGCTGGAATTCAGCTTTAACCACTTCAGCCCCGGAAGGATTTAACCCCTTCCTGACCAGAGCACTTTTTGCTATTCAGCACTGCGTCGCTTTAGGCATATATTTATTGGTTTGCGCAAAAGTTATAGCGTCTAGTAATGACGGCGATCTGCGATTTTTATCCTGACTGCGACATTATGGTGGACAGATCAGACACTTTTGACACTATTTTGGGACCATTGTCATTTATACAGCGATCAGTGCTATAAAAATGCACTGATTACTGTGTAAATGACGCTGGCAGGGAAGGGGTTAAACACTAAGGAGTGATCAAGGGGTTAAGTGTGTCCTAGGGAGTGATTCTAACTGTGGGGGGATGGGCTACTGCTCACATGACAGCGATCACTGCTCCCGATGACAGGGAGCAGTGATCTCTGTCATGTCACTAGGCAGAACGGGGAAATGCCTTGTGTACATAAGCATCTCCCCATTCTTCTGCTCCGTGACACGATCGCGGGCGTCCGGCAGACATCGAGTCCGCGGGACCCGCGGTCACGGAGCACGCAGCGGGCATGCACGCGCCCACAATGTCGCTTCTTAAAGGGGATGTACCTGTACGCTCATTTGCCCAGCCGTGCCATTGTGCCTATGTATATCATTGTGCGCTGGTCGGCAAGGGGTTAAGCCCCAATAGCACTTAAACAAATAACTGAAAATGAGCTGATGATTATGAATAAATAGGTGTGATTGTAAAAGTTGATAAGCTCCTAGAAATTGTAAAATTCAGTAGTCATAATTAAAAGTCTAGGCAGATGTGGACTGTGGTTTTGTATACCTAAAGGCAAACATTTTTCCTTTTGATTTGGATAGAGTAGCAAAAGGGTAGAAACTTCTGTTTTTTACTGATGTTTGCATCCCCACTGGGGCAATTCACTCTCTATTTGTCTTGGTGTCTAACACATTTAATACCCTCAACCATGGTAGCAGGCTGCAGGAGATCTTTTGGTGGTGAATGGAACTAACTATATTCTTTTTCCATAAGAAACTTTATTAATACCTCATCAAGTCAGCATACAAGATACAGGAACGTCAGCAGGACATACAAATAGGAGTAGGACACATAGGAGTAAGCTAACAACCTGCCTACCCAGCAAGGTGAAGTGATGATAATCCAATCATAAACAAAATGATCACACACAATCAGATAAAGTTAGATCATAGAAGAAATTCGACTAGAACAAACTATAATCTGGTTACAAAATGTTTAATTATTATTATGGAGTATTTAAAATAACACCTTGTTATCCACTGTAACTGAGATTTTTTTTTTAATTGATTATTCCAAATATTCCAAATATAACATGATATCCTCTGTGCTATTGAGCATTTGAAAGAGAGTTGAGTTGAGTTGTTAGAGTTATTATTCCGGTGGCTTTTGGCTTTTTTAAAAAAAAATGGAAAAGTTTACCAAAGCCTAAGATTTTTAACATTTTAAATAAGGAATTCCATTCTTAATTATTCATCATCAATTGTACAGGTTACTAGAACATCCTCACTGCCCTGCTGGCAGCATTATTTTTGCTCACTGTATCATGAGACAATGCTAATGCGGCAGTGTGTACACCTCCACACCTCCATCCTTTTAACAATTTTGAGTAGTCCGTGGCAATGTTTTACACTGCTTCCTTTTTTTGAAAAGCAGGCTAATGTGTATAATGTTTTTCTGAGACTTGGGACAGTCGATGTAGCAAACACTCTCCTGATCATCCACCTCCCGTCTCCTGATGTCAAGTCCAAGAATAAACAAATTAAACTATAATTCAAGGGTTAAATAGTGGTGCACACAGTATAATGTGGAAAAAACATGGGGAAAATAGTGGCATGGTCTAATAGCCTGCAGTGAATTAAATAATAGTAATACTATCCTCTAAGGAGCAATACCTTGACAATATTTAGGCAAGACAATCACAATCCTTACCCTACATGGGCTACAAATGGACAAACAGTATAAGGACAATATACTGTACAATATGTGTGCAGTAAATAGGCAATTGATACAATATGTGGACAACAAATGGGCAACTTTTGTAATATGGTTATAATAGGTAGCCAGTGAGAGATAAAATCCCCCATTATATTGGTGACCAGTGGGAAAAATACTCCTTACATTGGTGTTCAGTGGGAGGTAAATTCATCCTTACATAAGTGATCCCTAGGCAGAATCCCCATTACACTGGTAATCAGTAGGAAGAATCTCTGTTACCTTAGTAGTCAGTGGGAAAAGTGGCCCCTTACATCCTTTCTCTGTTGGGGTTCCCCAAGGTTCTGTTCTTGGACCTCTCCTATTTTCAATCTACACCTCCTCCCTGGGTCAGCTAATAGCCTCCCATGGCTTCCAATACCACCTCTACGTTGATGACACCCAAATCGATTTCTCTAACCCTCAGCTCACTCCAGTCTCCTCACGTATCACTAATTTGCTATCAGATATATCAATCTGGATGGCACACCACTTCCTCAAACTTAATCTATCCAAAACTGAACTAATCATTTTTCCTCACCCACGTGCCTCTTCCTCTGATCTCTATGGCAAAATTGATGGCACAACTATAAGAACATCCCCGTACACCAAGGTCCTAGGTGTAGTCCTGGACTCTGAATTCTCCTTTAATCACTGTCCAAATCTTGCCACCTCAACCTCCGCAACATCTCCAAAATATGCCCTTTCTAACCAATGACACAACAAAGCTCTAAATTCACTCCCTGGTCATCTCTTGCCTCGACTACTACAACTCCCTCCTCATTGGCTTACCTCTACATAGTCTATCCCCCCTTCAACCCATCATGAATGCTGCTGCCAGACTCATCAACCTCACCAATCACTCTGTTTCTGCTACTCCTCTCTGTCAATCCCTCCACTGGCTTCCTCTCACCCAACTAATTAAATTAAAAATACTAACAACTACTTACAAAGCCATCCACAACTCTGCCCCCAGCTACATCACTGACCTAGTCTCAAAATACCAATCTAATCGTTCTATTCATTCTTCTCAAGACCTCCTGCTCACTAGCTCCCTCAAAACCTCTGCCCATGCTCGCCTCCGGGACTTTCAGAGAGCCTCTCCAATCGTATAGAACTCCTTACCCCAATCTGTCCGATTATCTCCTACTCTATTAGCTTTTAGATGATCACTGAAAACCCTCCTCTTCAGAGAAGTCTATCTTACCCACACCTTACAACTGTATTTTCATTTTGTCCATCTGATCATCCCCCACAGCTATTACCTTTTGTTCCACTTAACCTTCCCTTCTAGACTGTAAGCTCTAACAAGCAGGGCTCTCTGAACTCTCCTGTGTTGAATTGTATTGTAACTGTACTGTCTGCCCCCATGTTGTAAAGCGCTGCACAAACTGTTCACACTATATAAATCTTGTATAATAATAATAATAATGTGTTGTTAGTGGAAAGAATGCTGCATTCTTCTCATTGACAACCAAAATAGGAGGCAATTTATGTCAATGAGCAGCAGTGTAAAGTGTGTTCCTAACATTGTTCATCAGTAAAAAATTCCCCTTACATTGCCCCTTACTAAGAGCATTGTTATCAATGGTGACACTAACCTGCAGCAAGCTTCTTCATCCTGTATCCTGGCACAGTGAACCTGCCAAGTAACGTGAGTGAAGAAACTATGGCTATCTGAATAATCCTTGGCTCAGAGTGCACCTTGTCAGTGGCTATACCGAGAGCAGAGTGCTCCTGCACCCAGCTATGGCACTGCTTGGAAAACTGGAAAAATAGCCTAAAGCGCAGCATACTGACTGAAAATAAGAATATTAAATATTCATATTGATAATTTTTTTACATTCATTTGACTGGGAAAAAAAAAAACTTTTTAAAAATAGGTTTACAGTCTGGACCATAATACATTAAGAATACTGATATACACAAAGTCAGAATACATTATTTTAAAAAGTTAATATTATTGGCATCTGCCGATTATGATCTCCTTTGCCTCTCTGGTCTGATAAACAGATGTGTGGGTTTATACCAATTCTTGTATATTCCTTTTCTTATTCCAAGCTCCATGGGAATGACACAAAGCAGCCGGCACACAAGCCTGCAGAAGAGGTACAGTACTTGTCTTCAATACTTATGTCACTAACATTCAAAGCACATGAAATGAACTGCAATCATAAAAGAAAACACAGAGGGATTTGTCCCAAATATGCTGAGAAACACAATGAAGCTTTAAATAAGTGATTAAAAAAGACTGGTTCCCCACAAATTCTCATAAAACTATGTCACTAATTAGTTTTCTTAAATTAGCTTAGTCTTCTATATAGTTGCAAGGACAAAGTGCATTAAGCAGCACCCATAATTCTAGGCTGTCATTATGTCAGCTCTTAGCTGTGCATTAATGCAAATACTCAGCTTATAGATCTGTTCCTTAGTGATTCATTGTTGAGAGGTCTCTCTGAAACTGACAACTGGGACTATATTAGAGAAAAATGTGATATCCAAGACTAGTACTGATTTTGTTCACTAAGACAACTAATCCTACTATACTTTCTCTGTTCTGTGATGGGACAGTTAAGTTATTGCATGGTAATGTAATAATTATAATTAAACCTTGCAACTGAGCCATGTCTAAAGACTTTAAGTTTAATTTACTAAAACTGGAGACTGCAAAATCTGGTGCTGCTGTGCATAGTAGCCAGCTTCTAATTTCAGCTTCAGCTTTTTTAGTAAATCTCCCCTATGCATCTATATCTATCTATTTATCCTGCACTCCGTATTACTCTGAAGGCACTCATTTTTGCTGGCCACACAACCACTCCCACTCATCAATTAAAATAAAGAAACATCAATCCTGCATCTTACAGTTGTGCTCATAAGTTTACATACCCTGGCAAAATGTATGATTTCTTGGCCATTATTCAGAGAATATGAATGATAACACAACTTTTCTTTCACTCATGGTTAGTGTTTGGCTGAAGCCATTTATTATCAATCAACCGTTTACTCTTTTTAAACATAATTACAACAGAAACTACCCAAATGACCCTGTTCAAAAGTTTACATACCCTGGTGATTTTGGCCTGATAACATGCACACAAGTTGACACAAAGGGGTTTGAATGGCTCATAGTCAACCATCCTCACCTGTGATCTGTTTGTTTGTAATTAGTGTGTTTGTATAAAAGGTCAATGAGTTTCTGGACTCCTGATAGACATCTTTCATTTGGTGTTACACTGAGGTTTCTGGATTCTGGGTTATGGGAAAGCAAAAGAATTGTCAAAAGATCTGCGGAAAAGGTAGTTGAACTGTATAAAACAGGAAAGGGATATAAAAAGATATCCAAGGAATTAAGAATGCCAATCAGCGGTGTTCAAACTCTAATCAGGAAGTGGAAAATGAGGGGTTCTGTTGAAACCAAAGAACGGTCGGGTAGACCAACTCACAAATAGCTTCACGTGAAATACAGGACTCTCTGAAAATGTATGGTGTGGCTTTTTCAAGATGCACAATAAGGAGACACTTGAAGAAAGATGGGCTGCATGGTCGAGTTGTCAGAAGAAAGCCATTACTACACAAATACCACATAGTATCCCACTTACAATACGCCAAACAGCACAGAGACAAGCCTCAAACCTTTTGGCACAAAGTCATTTGGAGTGATTAGACCAAAATTGAGCTTTTTGGCCACAACCATAAACACATTTGGAGAGGAGTCAACAGGGCCTATAACGGATGGTACACCATTCCTACTGTGAAACACGATGGTGGATCACTGATGTTTTGGGGATGTGTGAGCTACAAAGGCACAGGAAATTTGGTCAAAATTGATGGCAAGATGAATGCAGTATGTTATAAAAAAATACTGGAGGAACATTTGCATTCATCAGCCAGGAAGCTGCGCATGGGACGTACTTGGACATTCCAACATGACAATGATTAAAAACACAACGCCAAGTTGACCTGTCATTGGCTACAACAGAATAAAGTGAAGGTTCTGGAGTGGCCATCTCAGTCTTCTGACCTCAATATCATTAAGCCACTCTGGGGAGATCTCAAACGTGCAGTTTATGCAAGACAGCCCGAGAATTTACAGGTACTGGAGGCTTTTTGCCAAGAGGAATGGACAGATTTACCATCTGAGAATATAAAGAGCCTCATCCACAAATATCACAAAAGACTTCAAGCTGTCATTGATGTTAAAGGGGGCAATACATGGTATTAAGAACTGGGGTACGTAAAGTTTTGAACAGGGTCATTTGGGTAGTTTCTGTTGTCATTATGATTTAAAAAGAGTAAACACAGTTGATTGATAATAAATGGCTTCAGCCAAACACTAACCATGAGTGAAAGAAAAGTGTTTGTGTTATCATTCATATTCATTGTGAAAAATGGCCAAGAAATCATAAATTCTGCCAGGATATGTAAACTTATGAGCACAACTGTATGTGAGGACATCGGGGCTGACCCACATTCCAGAACTGGAGTGGGGCACTTGTAAACAGGTGCTGACAGGGTGCCTGTAAATATTTTAGCCCTGTCTGCACTGCATTGTTATTTATGCAGATCGTGAGTTACAAGCTGCCCAGGGTGGGAAAGTGTTAACTGTATCTCCCAGGTCTCTTGCTTTGGCATGCTTATGCTGGCTGCTGCCCACTCCCTGTGCTTATAAATTCAGGAGGGAGACACTGCCTTGAGGAGGTCCAGCCATGTGAGAAACAGGGAAGGCTGACAGCTGAAAATGTACCCGATCTTCCAGCAACCACTCAAGGGCTCTGCTCCTCTCTGCCTTCTATCCTGACTGTCATCACTGCAGCATGTCTGCCTGTGGAACTTGCCAACATGTGTGGGGCTGCACAAACATGTAGACCTCCCCACAGAACACTAGCTCTGGAGATCTTCTACTGTGGACTTTGCTGTATATGGACTTTTGCCTGTGCAGGTACCCTGGGGCAGCCACAAGCTTGAGTTAGCGTTTCGTTTTGGGAAAAGACTTTGTTTTGGAACTGTTATTCTGAGAGGTTTTAGTAAAGCTTTTAAAAATTTTGTCTTAGCCTGGTCTGAAGTTACTTAAAGGGGTGCATGGTGGTAATGACGTATGGAAGAACAGGGCCTGTAATGCACACACACAAGGTGAAGTGGTGACATGCCATTACTAGGGGCAATGAGTACAAGAGATGGATGATATGACAGCCGGACACAGCGGGACAGTGGTACCGGCAGGGGTGACGGGACTAATTTATAATGATGGAAGCGGTTGGTGCCCCAGCAACTGGGATCGTACCCACATGGCGGAGGCCCTAGGAACTTAGCCGTATAGTAGAACAGAAAAGAGTTAATTATGCGTGCACATAGGGTCCACGCTGGTGCTTGGTGGGACTCCGTTCTGTCACTGGGAGAGAGGAGGCAGAGTCAAGCTGGACTGGTGGAGCGAGACAATGCTCTGTGATTTCTCCTTCAAAATGTTGCATCCTGATGAGTTGTATGTATTGTGGGACAAGGAGGCACCTCTATGACAGCTTCAGGTTATGATACACTGGGGTGTATGGTTCCCTTCTAAGTCAGGGTCGATGCCACATGAATGCGGACCTGCCTGTTCTTGGGCATTAGCGAAGAGAAGAGTGAAAGAGAGCAAAAAGGACCTATGTGCATCGAATGAGTTGGTCCTGCCACACACTAAAGAGCATTGGTAGAGTAAGGAATTTGGGAAAGTATTCCTCTATATCACAGCACCACTAGACTAAAGAAGCATTTAACCCCAATTATACATGGGGTTCAGTAAATATATATATAAAAGCCATCTGGAGTTCAGCTTTCAAGCCCCTCCCCGGGATTACATTAACCCCCCATCCCCCCTCCTTTTTTACTGAACAAAATTATTCATAATGGTCAAATATGGTACACATCTTCAAAGTATAATTCTGTGTAACTAGGAATATACTGTCCCAAATCTGTGGTAGCATTAGTCCCCAAAATATAGATAGGGCCCATAACTATGAAAAAAGAGCCTACCGTTAATAACTGGTCCAACAGAGAGGGGATCTGCTGCTATGATGTCCCAAACTCATGGTCTTGTTTACTTTCAGGCCATAGTCAGCCACTTACCATGCGTACCTCTTTATAGAGATCTGAACTCTTCTCTATCTCGCTTTCTTTCTATTCTTCATAGTCTAGATCCCTGACTCCCTAACTAACCACTCCCCTCATAAATATAGGCCTACTCTCCAACACCAACTAGTGGACCGAAGAGAGCAAACCAAGAACCCTTTGGTGGGGGTAAATTAAAACTTCTCTATCTTGAAGAGCTCCAGGCACCGCTTCTAATCGACACTACCAGGTGAATCAGATAGTGTGTCTCTCGTTGGGTGCTATAATTCCTCCTACTAAATTCAACTTCCAAAATGCAAAAAAAAAAAA
Organism: Aquarana catesbeiana; assembly: GCF_042186555.1. Classification (NCBI taxonomy): domain Eukaryota; kingdom Metazoa; phylum Chordata; class Amphibia; order Anura; family Ranidae; genus Aquarana; species Aquarana catesbeiana. The sequence continues at coordinate 589,152,597 of NC_133326.1, forward strand.
ACAAAAAAACATTTTTTTTTATATGCACAGCAATTTTTTCCAAGGAATTTGTCCTGATTTTTCTGCCTGTTCCACCGCTATTTTATTTATGTCTGCCACAGTCTGGGGATGTCATTCGCAGTCACTGTCTGTCACACTCATCATTGTTGACATGTGTGTCTGTCTGTTAATGGCTGCCAGCTTGTATGGGAGTTTGCATATCATGAGACATGCAGTCTTTTATCTGGTGAATCTGCATGCATTCTGTGCGAATTGGGCAAAATGAAATGTTATTAGGCCACGTTCTCTTCTGAACAAATGTTGTTTTATTATGGGCAGTAAAAAAATACTGCGTTATGGCCACTAGATGAAGGTGAGGAGCATTAGAAGTATATACATTTTTCTAAGAAGATTGCAAGTGAGCCACGGTGACGGATATAACAATATGCACAAAAAGTGTATTACATGCTATTGAGGGCTGGGGCCAGTAATGGTGTTGTCATGAATGTCACGCCAGAGATCAGTGCTTTACAGGAGAACTCACTGGGGTCAGGAATATTGGCAGAGGGGACATGCCTTAGCAGCAGGGATGTCTAGCTCCCCTGCAACTCTTAACATCTTTATAGCTATTATGATCTTTGGCATGGCAATCTGACGTTTCTTTGACTACTGAATGTTTGGTAACCAGAGCATTCACTCATCCAGGGCCTCACTACAGCAGCTTTACACTGCTGTTAATTCCATGGCTGGTAGATACCTGAGATGAGTGGGTGCTTCAACACATATAGGTGTAGAATGAGATCTGGAAGTCCTGTCTTTAGCTTGGTGTTACCCATCTTATGCCCCGTACACACGGTCGGATTTTCCAATGGAAAATGTCCGATTGGAGTGTGTTGTCGGAAATTCCGACCGTGTATGGGCTCCATCGGACATTTTCCATCGGATTTTCCGACACACAAAGTTGGAGAGCAGGAGATAAAATTTTCCGACAACAAAATCCGTTGTCGGAAATTCCGATCGTGTGTACACAAATCCGACGGACAAAGTGCCACGCATGCTCAGAATAAATAAAGAGATGAAAGCTATTGGCCACTGCCCCGTTTATAGTCCCGACGTACGTGTTTTACGTCACCGCGTTTAGAACGATCGGATTTTCCGACAACTTTGTGTGACCGTGTGTATGCAAGACAAGTTTGAGCCAACATCCGCCGGAAAAAATCCTAGGATTTTGTTGTCGGAATGTCTGAACAAAGTCCGACCGTGTGTACGCCCTATAAGACTTTTATGGGTGCTCCTAAGAAGTTACAGTTATAGTTTAATCAGACTCATAAGTACAATTGCTGTTATCATAGGTGTTTAGCTTGTTATAAGTTATGATATGGTTGTTATGCGCTGTTGCATACGCCTAATGTGTGTGCCGATTGGAAAGGGGGAGAAATTCAGTTCTGCACGCTGGTACACTTTGGTGCACATCCTACAGCGGAAGAACTTGCCTGGCAGAAAAATGGTTGTTCGTTGATGCAGCTCAGGTTTCTTTCTTATCCCAGGACTGCATGGCGAACTGCCTTATTACCCTGGATCTGGGTCTAGGAGAGAGCTGACAGGTGCCTCACATATTTTAGGGGCTGATTGGTCGGCACTCTCCTACTCCCACCTGGCTAAAGATCTCCCTCCTAAGATTGCCTATCGCTTAAGTGGAGACTCTAGGTTGTCAATAGTGTTGCTTCACGTCCGTGTTAGACCCGTTTCCCATCCCAGGGAGGCAGGTTCCCCTCTGAACTTCTCTGGCCTACCATTCCCTTCCCTTCATCCCCCGTATTTTTCCTTTCAGGTGGACTAGCAGGTCTGTATCCACCTCCGGTATTTAATATAAGTGTTTAGTGAGTATTTGACCCTTCTTTTGGGACTTTACACACCCCTCTCACCCTGTCCGAGCTACACGTTGTAGAGTAGTACATTTTGTCTGGGATCCATCCCATTTCCCTTTTAATCCCAGCCTCTAGCCCCCCCCCATTTTTTTTGTCCCTCTCTTCTTTCTCTCTTCTCCTCTTGTTCTTTGCAACTGTCCTTTTCATCCAGATCGCTTGGTGAGTAGCCTTCATGAACAGCCTTACTCAGGTGCCTAGGTTTCTGAACATGCCTCATCACCCAAATTGCTCAGCCCCGCTCTCTCTCAAAGCACACTCTTTCAATATTAAAGGTCTTAATGTCCCAGAGAAGCGTAGCAGCCTTCTTGCAGAAGCACATCGCCAGAGGGCACAAGTTGTTTTTTGCAAGAAACGCACTTCAAGTTGAATTCTATTCCACGCCTTTCTAACAACGGATTCCCCATAGCGTATCATGCTACCTGCGGACTCCAAGACAAACGAAGTCTCGATTCTGCTCTCCAAATCAATGCCATTTCATCTGACAGATCAATTACTGGATCCAGATGGTAGATTTCTATTCTTAAAAGGGACCTGGACTAACAGACCAGTGACACTAGCAAATGTGTATTGCCCTAATTCCAAACAGGTAACCTTTCTGCAAAATGTCATTATGAAACTTACGCTCTTCTGGACTGGCCTTCTAATTCGCAGTGGGAGACACACAAATGTGTCATAAGAGGTCACTTGCTTTTTATAAAAAATAAAAAAATGCGTGGGGGTCCCCCAAAATTCCATTACCAAGCCCTTCTGGTCTGGTATGGATATTAAATGTAGCCCCTGCGCCAAAATTAAAAAAAAAAATGGCGTGGGGTTCCCCCAAAAAATCACACCGGACCCTTATCCGAGCACGCAACCTGGCAGGCCACAGGAAAAGGGGGGGGGGGACTTTTATTGTTTCACTTTAAGCATTATTAAAATCACTGCTCCCGAAAAAACGGCTATTTTTAAAACTTTTTTTTGCATTGATACATGTCCCCTGGGACAGGACCCGGGTCCCCAAACACTTTTTATGACAAAAACTTGCATATTAGCCTTTAAAATTAGCACTTTAGATTTCTCCCATAGTATTTTAAAGGGCTTTTCGAATTTGCCGCGAACACCCCAAACAGTTTGCTGTTCGGTGAAGGGGCATACAGCCAATGTTCGAGTCGAACTCATGTTCGACTCAAACAGATAGCCCATCCCTATTAGTGAGTAATCGTGCTGAACTGATACAAGCATTATTGCAACAATATGGTCCCCCTGCTTTACCATCAGAAGACTCTGAGGCCTTGGAAGCCCCACTGATGGAAGAAGAATGGAAATTGGCCCTGAAGACTATGAAACAAAGTAAATGCCCAGGCGGTTTTTCCCGGTACAATACTATAAGGCGTTCCCCGACTCTTTGGTCTCGGGTTTTCTTAAGGCATTCAATTCTCTGTCTTCTGGGCCCTGCATGTCGGAGAGCCTTCTTGAGGCATTCATTTCGGTTATCCCTAAAGAAGGGAAAGAACCTACCAATGTCACCAATTACCGTCCAATTTCTTCTCTTAATGTGAACGTCAAGTTGTTCTCCAAGATCTCGGTGACATGTTTGTCTTACCACGTTCCAGCCTGGGTGGGTTTGGATCAAGTGGGGTTTGTCACGGGCAGAGAAGCCAGGGACAACACTATTAAAGCTTTGAATTTACATCATTGGCTTACATCTAGCCAACAAGAGGGTTTCTTGCAATGGACGCTGAGAAGGCGTTTGACAGGGTGGCCTGGGACTTTATGGAGGTGGTTCTGAGTGCTCTGGGGATCAGGACACGTATGAGAACCTTCATCCTCTCTTTGTAATGCCAATCCCAGAGCTAGAGTGAGGTTAATGGGCACCTGTCGGGCACCTTCTCTATCCATAATGGGACCAGACAAGGATGCCCTCTTTCCCCCCTGCTTTACATACTTACACTGGAACCCCTTCTCCACTGCATTTGAGCCCATCCCGATATTAAGGGCATACGTGTACGGTCATGGTATTACAAGATTGCAGCTTTTGCAGACAATGTTCTGCTCTTTCTTTCTTCTCCGTTGACGTCACTCCCTAACTTCATGTAAGTCCTCGATCACTTTAAGCTCTTGTCCAATCTGAAAATCAACTATTCCAAGTCTTTTGCACTAAATATCTCACTACCAAAGGAACTAGCCAAGCAATGCCAGACTAACTTCCCTTTTCAATGGAAACCAGATACTATCACCTATTTAGGTATACAACTCCCGGCAGACCTTTCAGAACTCTACAACAGAAACTACTTGGTGGAACTGCAAGCCCTGCGTCGTGATCTACAAAAATGGGATGCTCCCACTATCTCATGGTTTTGGTGTGCGTCCATCATAAAGATGACGGTACTTCCACGCTTGCTTTATAAGTTACAGACTATACCAATTCGCTTACCTTCAGCCTTTTTTGCATTGTACAAATCCATGTGTAGAGCTTTCCTATGGCGCAACAATCCTGCGTGGATAAGTTGGTCAAAACTTGTAATGCCAAAATCTTGTGGCGGGATTGGGCTTCCGGACTTGCAACTCTACTACTGGGTGGTCCACCTTGCCCACGTGGTCTATTGGAGGGTTCATGCCCAGTGTAAAAGCTGGGTGAACCTGGAGCATCTGGTCTCGAACGTTGCTTCACGGGAGACTCCTTGACTCCCTAAAGACCATGCCTTGGCACAGCTTTACTCTCACCCCCTGATAGGAGCTACTCTTCATGCCTTTGATAGAGCATGTGCCAAGCATGCAGTATCCGCTAAAGTTTGCCGATCACTCCAGTGCGAAACAACCCAGACTTCCCTCCAGGCCTAGCTGGGACCTTTCTAGAGGTAGAATGGTCGTATGCGGAGATGCTGGCTAAATATTTTTTCTGTAGAGGCCGATTCATGAGACTCAAGGAGCTTGCTAAGTTATCCAACACGAAGGCCTTTCCCTTCTGGCCATACTTTCAACTCCAACATTACATGGATTGTGCATCCCGTAGAATGGGCTTCACCAAATCTCCCACAGTGTTTGAGTCACTCTGCTCCCGATCTTCCCCCAAAATCATGTGATTTCAATGCTATATGCTACACTGTTTGAAAATTCATTGGATCTTTTCCACACTGACCACACATTCTGGGAGAATGCACTGGGGATCAAGTTAAACTAGGCTAGCTGGCAGAGCATCCATTTATATATCCACAAAGGATCCTTGAATGTCTCAACCAAAGAAAATGGGTATAAACTGAAGACGCGGTGGTATAGAACCCCAGATCTGATTCACAAATTTGCCCCCTCGTTACCTGATTGTTATTGGAAATGTGGCAAAGAGACAGGCACTCTCCTACACATTTGGTGGGAGTGCCCAATAATCCAATCTTATTGGCATAAGGTTCATGATACGATACTGGCAGTTTCATCGCTTCCACTGGAGTTTTCTCCAGCCCAGTACCTTCTACATCACTCCAAGATATCTAAAAAGCGCTACTACAAATCGGTTGCTATGCATATGATCAATGCTGCAAGGTTATGCATCCCAGTACATTGGAGATCCACAGACCCTTCTTCGCTGAAGGAGTGGCTCCAGCATATTGACCACATAGCTGAGATGGAGGAGCTGATCCATATCACTCTTGATAGAGTTTCCAAATACTCTGATATATAGATGCCCTGGACAATCTTTCGAGGTTCACGCTCATATCAAGAGCTACACCAGTCTTCCAATTAAAATTTGATTACACCAACACAACTGAAAATCGTGATAGGCATCCTTGCACGCCATCTATGACGCTGCATCCATACACTTGGTTACAAGGGATGGAGAGGGCAGTTGGTGGTGTCCCCACTCCCTCCCCATCTTTTACATTCTATCTCTCATTCCCCCTCTCCCTTTCTCCCCCCCCCCCCCGCATGGCTCAGCTCTGGTGAGTAGAGAGGGACCTGAGAAGACTACTTATTTTATATACATACGCAGTGGTTGTATCTCACTATCTCAGGTATTGCACTCAGGAACGTGAGTCAAATGTTCATAAGAGTTTGTCTATGTTTACCATACTCTTACTATGGGTAATTCAGGGCATGAGACCCTATTCTTACCCATTGGAAGATTTTGCTTTATAACTTGTCTTCTCTGATATATCGTTCTCCGTTTACATGACTGTACAATGTATGTGGCATTTCTCTTATTCAGCTGCTGTGAATTTACTAAGTCGAAAAAACAATGACGACATGCAGTGACCTACAACAACCTATCTTCATACATCGCTGTGTATGGGAAAGCTATTTGTTTTTACTTTTCTATTTATGTTTCAATAATTGAATCAAGGGTTACTGTTGCAATAAACTGTTGCACTTTATATAAAAAAGACAGACAATTTAAAAAAAAAAAAAAAACAATATTCTTTTACTTTCTGCTATAAAACATTCCCAATAAAAAAATGTAAAAAAATAATTTCTTCATCAATTTTGGCCAATATGTATTCAGCACAGTTGCTTATTCTTAAAACTATTACAAGTGTCCAGCCCAGGATATCTCTTGATGACCTCTGGCATAGAAGAAAATATAATCAGGTTGTGGTTAAATAGTGCGAAGTTTGGGTTGACAACCGTGGTCATACCAGGACCTGAAGACATCAAGTTCTGCCTCTTGCGCATTGATAGAAAATACTAAATACAAATGGGGAGCCAATAATTAGAGAGGTAAAGCCGAGTAGGGAAAAGGGCAGGGGGAAGTAAGTGAGAAAAAGAAAAAGGGGAAAAAAAAGAGGCGGGGGGTCAATCAGCCTAGTGAGGGTGTTCAAAAGACCATTCAATGTTTAGAGGGAAGGTAGTAGTTTAGCGAAAGTTTGAAAAGTCAATCCAGATGTAGCACAGTTCCAGGAACTTTGGATAGCACTCACAAATGCAGGCAATACTGTTTAGTTTTATCACCCATTCCCTAATAGTTGAGATGGTGGTCATTCTCCAGTGTCTGGGGATCAATGCACTACCAGGTAATATTAGGAAGCAAAGGGGGTTATTTACTAAAGGCAAATCCACTTTGCACTGCAAGTGCACTTGAAAGTACAGTCGCTGTAGATCTGAGGGGGATATGCAAGGAAATTAAAAAAGAGCATTTTAGCTTGCACATGATTGGATGATAAAATCAGCAGAGCTTCCCCTTATTTCAGATCTTCCCCTTAGATTTAGAGCGAAAGCACTTCCAAGTGCACTTGTAGTGCAAAGTGGATTTGCCTTTCGTAAATAACCCCCAAAATGTATTATCTTTTTCTTTTTCTTTATTTTCACAATTGGGCCAGGTATAACTGATAATAAAGCTACTTCCAGGGTTTCTGGCCATTTTCTACCCATACGTTGGTGACATAGCTGAAGCACACTTCCTTTGTTATCTCAAAGTGTCCTCCTAGCTCTTATCTTGGACTACAGAATAAATGGTCCTTTATGTTGTAGAGTAGAAGTGGTTGGGTAGTTTAGGAAAAGACAACCGGGAGGGCTGACAATATTCAATATACAAAAATTGCGATTTCTGGGTGATCAACAACATTTTTTTGTACTGTAGGTTAGTTAAAGGGATTAAACATGGAGAAGTGTGAATGTATCTAAGAGATGTACTGCATATGTATTTTTTATTTCACTTTGACATAAGTTTTGGGTTATACCTTTCTGCATTGATCGAAGGCCAACACGAGTACAAGACTCTAGTACAGCTATGATTTGTATCAGTTGCAAATTCATTAGGGTGAAGACAGGGAGAGTTTCATGTCCTGTCTATCTCTTTCAAGCCATTTCTTTCAGAGTGTGACTGCATTACATATTTATAATAATCTCTGTGCAGCATGTTTCAGAAAAAGAGAAGCTAGAAGGGTTAGAGATACAGTGGAACCTAAGACCTCAGAGATCATAAAGAGAATAAGTAAATGCCAAGTGTTCAGTTACTTTTAGTGGCCAGCCCTAAGTGAGCAGTAGACATCAAAGAACAGACAAATGTGCCAGCATGACCTGTTCTCTGAAAAACATATTTTTCTCAAACCCGTTTATAAATCTGTGCACTCAAAATTCCTGACCTTGTGTGTTTATAGCTATGGAGGCCAGAGCGGTGCACGAGGACAAGGAATATGCTAGCTTATCTTTAGACAGCTAGACAGTAAAACCTGGGGTATGACACCACTTGTTCTATAAGAGCTAAGGAATGTGTTGGTGTCGCCTCCACACCCACAGCCTGCTGATTGGACAATGAAGGTTTAGCATCAAACCTGCAAGTCATCAACTCTGCTAACTCTGCTGTATACTTCTCTAATGCCCGGTACACGCGATCCGCTTATAGGATGAATGAACATCCGTTTTTTTTGCGTGCTAATCTCACATCGAATCTGATGAGTTTACTAAAGTCACGAAAATTCCCGTATGACAGCATAAAAATTCGGAAGTGATGTCATGTGTTGTAATGCATTTGTATTGCATTTTCGAACAATAGGTGTACTGATTAAATGAAAATCGTACGATCTGGCATCGTACGAAAAACATTTCCGTGCATGTCCGATAGAATAATATCGGATGAACTGTCCTGATCGGCTCTCAAAAGCTCTGTACTAACGTTCCGATTATTGTACGATCGATTCAAATGCGGCATTTTTCGTACGTTTTTCGGATCATGTGTACGGGGCTTTAGTTTATTACAGTAGAGACCTCCCAGTCTGAGTGCTGCTGTGCATGTCTCACACATTACAATTTGATAATTTGATTATATAATTTATATGTAGTAGGGCAAGGGCTTATATGAATGGATTTCAAAGATTGGAGATACATATTAAGAGAATAAAAAAGTTCTTTAGATTTTTGTGGGTTTATTAATAATGTTAGAAATGTGTCTTTAACCACTTCAATACCAGGCACTTTCACCCTTTTCTTGCCCAAGCTAATTTTCATGTTTCAGCACTGTCACACTTTGAATGACAATTGCGAGGTCATGCAACATTGCACCCAAACAACATTTTTATCATTTCGTTCCCACAAATATAGCTTTTTTTTGGTGGTATTTGATCACCATTAGGTTTTTAATTTTTTGCGCTACAAATAAAAAAATTTTGAAAAAAAAAAAGTTTTTCCTTGTGTCTGATATAAAACATTGTAAATAAGTTAGGCAGCTCTGGTGGAAACGTGTAGGTGGCACCGATGGGCACTGATAGGCAGGACTGATGGGCACTAATTGGCACTGATGGGTGCTGATAGATGACACTGATAGGCAGCACTGATTAGGAGGCACTGATAGGCATCACTGATGGGCACAGATTGGTATTTCTAATGGTCACTGATTGGCATCCCTGGTGGTCTCTAGTGTGTATCCCTGGTGGTCTCTAGTGGGAATCCCTTGTGGTCTTTAGTGGGCACACTTGATCGGTCTGCACTGATAATCAATATGCTGATTATCAGCGCAGATCCCCCTATCAGGAGAGCAGCTGATCTGCTCTCCTTTACCCGCACCTTGTTAGCGCTAGAAGAGGAAAAGCCGATGAATGGCACTTCATGGTTACTATGTAATCAGCTATGATTGGACACAGCTGACCACATGGTAAAGAGCATACAGCTCTTTACCAGGTTCGGATATGCAGCGCGTCAGACTGACACACCACAACACCGTTCGAAGTGCTGCCTGCCCCCCACCCCCACCCCACGGGCGCACGCTAGTGGATTATCCTGCTTGAAATCATATGATGCCCAGTCAGGATAATGCAGCTTGTCATTCTGCTACATGGTGGGCAGGAGGTGGTTAAAGTGTCCCTAAACCCTTATCATAAAAATACTATCAATAAATGGTGTATTACATGCCATTCATACTCACTCAGTCACTATGAGATTCATTTTCAGTATTCTGCAAAAAGACCTGGTGTCAGGAAAAGCCCTCTTGTAGTCATTCCAGCAAACAGAAGATTAAAAGAATGCCTGTAAGCGCCATCCGGCGCTCGCATGCGTGCAATAGCGCCAACAGCGCTAATGGGCGAACGCGTGTGTGCAATAGCGCCAATAGCGCTAATGGACGAACGCGCATGCGCAATAGCGCCAATAGCGGTGCACGGGCGTGCACGGGTGCGCGCGCGCGCCCCCTGTAACACACTTGGCGTCAAGATGGGCTATTTAAAGGAGACTGTTCCAATGCTGCCTTGCTGTCCGGTCTACAGTGTTTCCCGAGACCTCTGCTCCCTTGTTACCAGTTTCTCTGTATCCAGCATAGGCGTGCGCACAGGGTGTGCCGGGTGTGCCTGGGCACACCCTAATCACCCCGTGCTGTGTCCAGAGATTTGCCCCAAAATGCTGCATCCAAGAGAGTGTGTGGCCCGCGCTGCCTGTGAAACAGTTTCACAGGCAGCAGATCGTGAGAATTGCCAGAGCTGTTCAGTGTATGAAACTGTCAGATAATGACACTGCATGCAGGGAGAGACACCAGCTGTCAAAATGTCGGGGTGATGTCGGGGGTGGGCGGGACAGAACGGCCATCAAATACCAGCCAATGGGATGGGGTCTGGGTGGGCCGCTACATTTATGTGGCCCCGCCCCCTCTCTGAAGCAGATCAAACATTGGCTGGTGTTTATAGCGCTTGGTCCCGCCCACTCCCGATATCACGGCTGAGTTGTAAGTCATCACAACTCAGCCGTGATGTCGGGGGTGGGCGGGATCAAGCGCCAACACCAGCCAATGATTGGGCTGCTTAAGAGAGGGGGCGGAGCCAGAGAAATGTAGCGGCCCGCCCAGACCCATCCTATTGGCTGGTGTTTGGTAACTGTTCAGTCCCGCCCACCACCAGCATCACCGCTGACTTTTAACAGCTGGTGTCTCTCCCTGCATGCAGTGTCATTATCTGACAGTTTATACACTGAACAGCTCTGGCAATTCTCACGATCTCCTGAATGTGAAACTCCCCCTCTCTCCTATCTGTGCCACCCAATGCTGCCTATCAGTGCCAACCAATGATGCCAATCAGTGCCAACCAATGCTGCCTATCAGTGCCAACCAATGCTGCCAATCAGTGCAAACCAATGCTGCCAATCAGTGCCAACCAATTCTGTCTATCAATGCCAACCAATGCTGCCAATCAGTGCCAACCAATGCTGCCTATCAGTGCCAACCCTTACTGCCTATCTGTGCCAGTGCTGCTTATCAGTGCCAACCAATTCTGCCTATCAGTGCCAACCATTGTAAACCAGTGCTGCCTATGAGTGCCAACCAATGCTGCCTATCAGTGCCAGTGCTGCTTATCAGTGCCAACCAATGCTGCCTATCAGTGCCAGTGCTGCTTATCAGTGCCAACCAATGTTGCCTATCAATGCCCACCAGTACTGCCTATCTGTGCCAGTGCTGCTTATCAGTGCCAACCAATTCTGCCTATCAGTGCCAACCAATGCTGCCTATCAGTGCAAACCAATGCTGCCTATCAGTGCCAACCAATGCTGTAAATCTGTGCCAACCAATGCTGTCAATCAGTGCCAACCAATGCTGCCTATCAGTGCTGCCTATCAGTGCCCATAAGTGCTGCCCATCAGTGCTGCCAATCAGTACCCATCAGTGCTGCATATCAGTGCCCATCAGTGCTGCCTATCAGTGCCAATCAGTGCTGACAATTAGTGCCCATCAGTGCTGCCAATCAGTGCCAACCAATGCTGCCAATCAGTGCCAACCAATGCTGCCAATCAGTACCAACCAATGCTGCCAATCAGTGCCAACCAGTACTGCCTATCCGTGCCAGTGCTGCTTATCAGTGCCAACCAATTCTGTCTATCAGTGCCAACCATTGCAAACCAGTGCTGCCTATCAGTGCAAACCAGTGCTGCCTATCAGTGCAAACCAATGCTGCTTATCAGTGCCAGTGCTGCTCATCAGTGCCAACCAATGCTGCCTATCAGTGCCAACCAGTACTGCCTATCTGTGCCAGTGCTGCTTATCAGTGCCAACCAATTCTGCCTATCAGTGCCAACCAGTGCTGCCTATCAGTGCAAAACAGTGCTGCCTATCAGTGCCAACCAATGCTGCCTATCAGTGCCAACCAATGCTGTAAATCAGTGCCAACCAATGCTGCCTATCAGTGCTGCATATTAGTGCCCATCGGTGCTGCCTATCAGTGCCAATCAGTGCCCATAAGTGCTGCCCATCAGTGCTGCCAATCAGTGCACATCAGTGCTGCATATCAGTGCCCATCAGTGCAGCCTATCAGTTCCAATCACTGCTGACAATTAGTGCCCATCAGTGCTGCCTATCAGTGCCAATCAGTGCTGACAATTAGTGCCCATCAGTGCTGCCTATCAGTGCCACCTACCAGTGCCCATCAGTGCTGCCAGTCAGTGCCCATCAGTGCTGCCTATCAGTGCAGCCTATCAGTGCCCATCAGTGCCAATCAGTGTCCATCAGTGCTGCCAATCAGTGCTGTGAATCAGAGCCTATCAGTGGCCAAAAGAGCTACCAATAAGAGCCCATCAGTGATGCATATCAGTGCCCATCAGTGCCACCTATCAGTGCCAATCAGTGCCCATTAGTGCCAATCAGTGCTGCCTATCAGTACCACCTATCAGTACACATCAGTGCTACCAATTAGTGCCCATCAACGCTGCCAATCAGTGCAGCCTATTAGTGCCCATTAGTGCTGTGTATCAGTGCTAATCAGTGCTGCCTTAGCAGGGATGGTGGAAACCCCTCTACAGATAATTGCAATACAAATTACCTTTGAGTGCAACAACTTTTTAGTTGGAAGGTTCACACCATTATAGCACTTTAGATTTTTTATTTTTTAGAGTGTTACACTTAATTGTATATGTTTTAGTTACAGTTATAATGTGAATTATTGCACTTGAAGTTAATTTCCCACCACCCCTGCTAAGTCCATGTCTTTATGGACCTTGCTTTGTACACTGGTGCGCAGTCATGTTGGAACAGGAAGGGGTCATCCCCAAACTGTTCCCTCAAAGTTGAGAGCATGAAATTGTCCAAAATGTCTTGGTGTGCTGACGCCTTAAGAGTTCCCTTTACTGGAACTAAGGGGCCAAGCCCAACCCCTGAAAAACAACTCCACACCATAATCCCCCCTCCATCAAATGATTTGGACCAGTGCAGAAAGCAAGGTCCATAAAGACATGGATGAGCGAGTTTGGGATGGAGGAACTTGACTGACCTGCAAAGAGTCCTGACCTCAACCCGATAGAATACCTTTGGGATGAATTCGAGTGGAGACTGCGAGCCAGACCTTCTTGTCCAACATCAGCGCCTGACCTCACAAATGCCCTTCTGGAAGAATGGTCAAACATTCCCATAGACTAAACCTTGTGGACAGCCTTCCTAGAAGAGTTGAAGCTTTTACAGCTGCAAAGGGTGGGCCAACTCAATATTGAACCCTATGGACTAAGACGGCATTAAAGTTCATGTGCGTGTAAAGGCAGGCGTCCCAATACTTTTCACAATATATATATGTATGTGTGCTTGAGCTTTCGGGTGCACACCCTAATGCAATAGGCTGCGCACGCCTATGGTATCCAGTAATTACTTGGCTTGTTCCTGACTTACCTGTTTGCTGCCTGCCCCGATCTCAGCTTGGACTCTGACTATTCTCTTGGTTTGCCCTCCTGTACCTGATCTGCCTGCCAGTACCTTGACCTGGCTTGTCTGCACCTCCCTGCTGTCTGCAACCTGCTACAGGACTACAGTGCACCTCCCTGCTGTCTGCAACCTGCTACGGGACTACAGTGCACCTCCCTGCTGTCTGCAACCTGCTACGGGACTACAGTGCACCTCCCTGCTGTCTGCAACCTGCTACAGGACTACAGTGCACCTCCCTGCTGTCTGCAACCTGCTACAGGACTACAGTGCACCTCCCTGCTGTCTGCAACCTGCTACAGGACTACAGTGCACCTCCCTGCTGTCTGCAACCTGCTACGGGACTACAGTGCACCTCCCTGCTGTCTGCAACCTGCTACAGGACTACAGTACTCCTCCCTGCTGTCTGCAACCTGCTGCGGGACTACAGTGCACCTTCCTGCTGTCTGCAACTTGCTTCAGGACTACAGAGCACCTCCCTGCTGACTACAGGATCCAGCTATCTACTCCAGTGTTCCAGCCAGGCACTTGTGCCCCTCTGTACTTCTGAGCCCCTGTTCACACCTTCAGGGGTTCCTAAGTCAGAGGTATACGAGAGGCTGTTCTCTGCACTTCGGGCTCCACCTACCAGGTACGTGACACCTGGTTGATCCTGCTGCTCTCTATCTCCATCTTCTGTTTATGTCCCCAATTCAGCTAGGAATTTTGCAGCTGTGGTGGCAACTCTGCACATGCTCAGTTTTCAGTGAGTTTCTATGCTAAGCAATTCCTCCTATCACACCCGAGCAGCCCATGTGACTATAGAGAAACACATGTGGGTGTATACACAGTGGCAAATGATAGCCCACTTCCTTCCTCCTCCTTCATGCCCCCTAACTAGCTAAACACAACAGGGGTGGGATATTACATGTAGATGAATGCAGGCTTCACCCTCCTCTCATTCTAAGACACAGGCTGGAGGGACATAACACAGCCTGCGACTGGCAGAAATCCACCCACACCATGGTATTGCTAAAAAAAAAATAATAATAAAGGTTAGATTTCAAACATATATTTGAATGCCAATTTAAAACAGTTTATATATATATATATATTAGTTATGTATTTTTACTCTGTATTCCAAAGGCTGTTTTTTTTTATTTGAACATGTGAACAGCAGCAGGGGACTAGAAGCTCCTCCTGCTTATGTTTCCCTACAGACAGGCTGGGAAAGGTCTGTGTCATGTGACAGCTGTATATCGATTAGGAAAAAGGTATTTACACAGTTTGTATTTAGTATCACTTGAACTAAGTGGGATTTTTTATATATATATATATATATATATATATATATATATATATATATATATATATATATATACTGCAGGAACACTCCGGACAGCGCTCTCAGCCATTGTCTGAGGGCGCTGACCGGGAGACGGTCGGCAGACCATGTTTTGGTCAGGAGCCTTCAACAGAATATTTGGCCTGTGTGTACTAGACTTAAAGTAGATTTTATAGAGGTTGTACAATCAGAATCAACATAATATTAACATGTGTGGTGCTTATTTAGAATCATTACGGGATGAAATTCAAGTTTCCACTTCTCCGAGAAAATTATTAAAGGCTTGTGCTAATGTATCCACAGCCCTGCAGATCAGTATGCACTCTTAAATGGAGCTTATTTGGTATTCTAAGGGCTTTATAAACACTACCAATAGATGTAGTGTGGCAGCAATGTTGGTTAGAACAAGAACAGTGTTTAGGATGATTGCAATGTCATTTAGAAATACATTCTGTACATTTCGGGAATATAAAAAAAAAAAATCATAAATATTCAGTTTTGTTTTGTGCTTCTTTACATTTTCTGGTGGATAACGTGCTTGAAACACTTAATCAAAAAAAAAAGGAGACAGCCTTTCTGGGATTTAAAGAAAACAAGTTGTTATTTTTAGAATAAGCTAATGAATAAAAAAACAGTGGAGTGAAAGGTAAAGGTTTTTTTCTCTTGAAATGCTGTATGCATAAAATATATAAATGTGTTACTGTTTATATAATATACAATAAGATCTGTTTATTCGCTACCTATTGATTATTACCCTTGGCTGAAAAGCTATGGAAAGTGTACAGAAGAACACACATACATAAATAATGTACATATACTATATATATATATATATATATATATATATATATATATATATATATATATATATATATATAGTATCTCACAAAAGTGAGTACACCCCTCACATTTTTGTAAATACTTTATTATATCTTTTCATGTGACAACACTGAAAAAATTACACTTTGCTACAACGTAAAGTTGTGAGTGTACAGTTTGTATAACTGTAAATTTGCTGTCCTTTCAAAATAACTCAACACACAGCCATTAATGTCTAAACTGCTGGAAACAAAAGTGAGTACACCCCTTAGTGAAAATGTCCAAATTGGGCCCACAGTGTCAGTATTTTGTGTGGCCACCATTATTTTCTAGCACTGCCTTAACCCTCTTGGTCATGGAGTTCACCAGAGCTTCACAGGTTGCCACTGGAGTCCTCTTCCACTCCTTCATGACAACATCACAGAGCTGGTGGATGTTAGAGACCTTGCGCTCCTCCACCTTCCGTTTGAAGATGCCCCACAGATGCTCAATAGGGTTTGGGTCTGGAGACATGCTTGGCCAGTCCATCACCTTTACCCTCAGCTTCTTTAGAAAGGCAGTGGTCATCTTGGAGGTTTGTTTAGGGTCGTTATCATGTTGGAATACTGCCCTGCGGCCCAGTCTCCGAAGGGAGGGGATCATGCTCTGCTTCACTATGTCACAGTACCTGCTGGCATTCATAGTTCCCTCAATGAACTGTAGCTCCCCAGTGCCAGCAGCACTCATGCAGCCTCAGACCATGACACTCCCACCACCATGCTTAACTGTAGGCAAGACACACTTGTCTTTGTACTCCTCACCTGGTTGCCGCCAACACGCTTGACACCATCTGAACCAAATATGTTTATCTTGGTCTCATCAGACCACAGGTCATGGTTCCATAATCCATGTCCTTAGTCTGCTTGTCTTCAGCAAACTGTTTGCAGGCTTTCTTGTGCATCATCTTTAGAAGAGGCTTCCTTCTGGGACAACAGCCATGCAGACCAATTTGATGCGGTATATGGTCTGAGCACTGACAGCCTGACCCCCCACCCCTTCAACCTCTGCAGCAATGCTGGCAGCACTTATACATCTATTTCCCAAAGACAACCTCTGAAAATGACGCTGAGCGCGTGCACTCAACTTCTTTGGTCGACCATGGTGAGGCCTGTTCTGAGTGGAACCTGTCCTGTTAAACTGCTGTATGGTCTTGGCCACTGTGCTGCAGCTCAGTTTTAGGGTCTTGGCAATCTTCTTAAAGCCTAGGCCATCTATATGTAGAGCAACAATTCTTTTTTTTTCAGATCCCCAGAGAGTTCTTTGCCATGAGGTGCCATGTTGAACTTCCAGTGACCAGCATGAGAGAGTGAGAGCGACAACACCAAATGTAACACACCTGCTCCCTATTCACACCTGAGAACTTGTAACACTAATTCTGGGGAAAAGGGATTTAAGCTTGCAGTGGGTTCCCCTCCCCACTGGAAGGGTTAACTTCTTGTTTTGCCTAGGGTATGATGAATAAGGTAATATACTTACCTATTCTTCACTCCATCGTTAGCCGATGGTCTCTTCCACTGCCTATACTCTGGAATGTGGAAAGACCCTTTACAGTAAAACCTTGGTTTCAGAGTAACTTGGTTTGAGAGCATTTGGAAGACAAGCACAATTTTTTCATAAATTTTAACTTGATATACAAGCGATGTCTTGATATACAAGTAGCGTCATGTCACAACTGAGTATAAAAGAAAAGAGAGGCGCCTCTAAGTGTGGCAATAGGGTTACATTTAATGAAGGTACAACATTTAGCAACTCACATCCTTCCAACTCATCATCCTCCGCACCGCCATCAATGTCATCCTTTCCATGCTGCGCTCCACGAGCTCTTCAAGCCTCGCTTTCAGATCGCTCTACTGCAGGGTAGTCTTCCGGTCACAATTGCAGATTGACAGCAGTGAGAGCCGGCGGTGCAGGGGATGGTCTATGAGGACCGCTTTACCCCGGATGCCTGCATACTTAGATGTGCCTGTTTTAATCATCAACCATGTGAGTTGCTAAATGTTGTACCTTCATTCAATGTAACCATATTGCAACATTTAGAGGCGCCTCTCTTCTCTTATATACTCTGTAGCTCTTGATGGATTTTGCTTCTAATTCCCTTGTGAAGGCTGACATTTCTGGATGGACATTTTATGGTTACACAACCAGGTCACATTACTATAATCTTTTTATATGGACTATAAACTGAAAGACCTATGAATAAATGGTTGTGGAACAAATCATCTGAGTTTCCATTATTTCTTATGGGGAAATTATGGGGAAAGTGCTTTGGATTACAAGCATGTTTCCAGAACGATATATGCTCGCAATCCAAGGTTTTACTATATTTCTTCTGCCACAGTGCAGGACTACTAGTCCTACTTTATACATGATGTCATCAAAGAGCTTTGACCAGGGGATAGATCACATGAAAGAGAGTATGAAGTATAAGGTATCCCCTTATTTAGCATTCTCAGAGAAAAACCAGCAGTTAATCCTTGCAGTTAGGAAACAAAAATGTCTTGGCTTTAATTACATTTTTAAAGTCAAATAATTCTTACCTTTATAAGTAAGCAAATAATTTTGATTAATGTCTTTAGTTATTCTATGCTAAACTGTTGCAAATGAATGTCTGAGTAAATAAAGTCTTTGTTATATGTTGCTATGAAAAGTTTCTGTTGCCTTTCCCTCCCCTCCCATAGAGTCTGGAATCACATTTCCTCCAGCCAGTACATGAGCTCCCCGGGGAAGCCATTCAGACAGGTAATGTGAAATTCAGGTGCGTGTTTGTTAGGGTTTATTTGTGGCAGAGGTATTTAAAAGGACACAGTGTCCCCAGAATGAGTGTACTAATGCCTAATGTGGGGTTCACCAGATGTCTGCTTACCCATTTGTAACTCTCATGACACTCTGGGGATGGTTTAGTGATTTGGAGGAGACTGGCAATCCATCAGCTCAGTATGCCCTGCAAGTGGAGAACTTCTCTTTACAACCATACTTAAACTTTTACAATCACTGTTTGGTATGGGCAGCATCATCCTAATCTAAAGAAAGGTGAACTACAATGATCAGCACGTGATATCAAATAAAAGTTCGCAAGACAAGTTTTATTTTCTATGAATGAGAAGGTTGTTGAATGCAGCTGTAGATTCTAGAATCTTCTATAGTTTAGTAAAAGTGGTCAAAGACCAGGGAAGGCAGTCAGCTCTTCAATAGCAAACGAAATACTGAACTAACATTTTGTTCATTCCAGCATGCATGCCCAGGTAAATATCAGACAGGTCTTACTTAGGAATAACAGTAGCAAACTAAATGATCCAACCAAGGTGATTTTTTCCTCAAAATCCATTGGCTGAGAATATGTGCAGAGTTCTGAGACATCTAGACATCTTGACTGTACTTTTTGTTATGCAGTTGATATCAACCACTTGATGCAGTTACACTATACAGGGTGCAATTCAGTAAGAATAGGTAGCATACAATAACGCCATTACTTTGGCATGACAATAATTGTGTAATGTCCCATATTTTAAAGACCCACCCCAGCCCACAGAAAGCATTGTTACAGCAGGATAATTGTCAACCAATCCATTTAATCTCTGGATAATCATAGGACATCTGGTATATCTAGTGTGGGAATCAGCTTCAGACCATGGAGGGTTAAGAACACAGCCACTCACTAAACCGTCCTTGTAATGGCGTACTTGCCCGCTTTTATTAAAAGAAAGTTAGGATTTGATATAAAAAGGGTTACCCTCACAGGAGTTTTTGGCATTCTCCTTCCAATGATACAAAACAACTCATGCTTCATCCAACCTCCTGGCTTACTCTGCCAGTGCTGTTGCTCTGGACCTCAGGGTCAGTTCTCGACAGACTTCTCAAGCACCTTTGGCTGCTCTCTTACGGGCACACAGACTCCTCAGGAGGCTGAAGTCCTGAACACAGGACAGCACCCATATCATAAAGGCTGTGAATAGCTGTACAATCAGTGGGTGCTGGTCACCACCAAAATGTGCACCAAGGGTTGGAAGTTTCCCAAAATGCAAACCCCTCTAAGTGAGACTTTTAAGGGCAACCACAACTTGAAAAGTAAGTATATAAAAATATAAAGTTTACTCAAAACAGTATTACATACAAAGAGGTTATTAAAAAAACATTGGATGCGATTGAAATACAGATAACCATGTGGAACAATGACATACAGGTAGGATGCAGACAATGGCAGCTCGCAATTGGGATGCATGTAACCATGTGAAACCATGTTGAAACATGTGGAACAAACACATGCAGGTTGAATGCAGACAAAAACAGCCCAATGTGTTTCAAGAATTAGTACATTATAGCTTTCTTTTTCTTCAGGGGCAAAAAAAGTCAAAACATAGTTATCTATAATACAAAAAATGATATTAGAAACATAATATTTTTACACAAATAGATACTTAAATAGCATTATAATGGTATTTACTAACTCGTTGAAGCACAGGAAGATGGGCAAGAGATTGCATTAATGATTAAAAGAAAGAGCAAGAGTCCTTATCCTTTGTTACTGTGTGTCATATGGAAAGCACCAGGAGAGAGTAACCACAAGGTCCCCACTTCTCCAGACACTGAGGGAGAAGAAATCCCCACCACACTGGTGTCCAATTTTTTTTTTGGCAGGGGGTTTTGGCATTCTCCTTCCGATGCTACAAAACAACTCATGCTTCATCCAACCTCTTGGCTTACTCTGGCAGCGCTGTTGCTCTGGACCTCAGAGTCAGTTCTCCACAGACTTCTCAAGCACCTCTGGCTGCTCTCTTACACAGACTCTCAGGACTCAAGTTCTGAACATTGGACAGCACCTATATCATAAAGGCTGTGCATAGCTGTACAATCAGTGGGTGCTGGTCGCCACCAAAATGTGCACCGAGAAATGGAAGTTTCATCACATACAATACTCTTCTAAGCTTCAGAGCTCCAGGACCCTACCCAAGCTTTACCAAACTTGAAAGTCAGTTTTGTCTTTACTCAAAACAAACACCCCAGAGCTGCTTAGTCTGCATCAGCGAGAACCTTGGGCCATGCCAAATCCTCTTTACACTTGAAAAGCTGCACACCAATTGCCATGGTGCCTTGTGACCTGATGAAGCCTCGTCCCACTAGTAGCTTCCTTGCTGGCTTTGCTAACACTGTATAGCCAGGTGCTTGGCTAGAGACAGAGAATGATTTAGGACACTGTGCTGCAGTGCTTTCTATGCTCTTACTGGATCTCAGGCTGAATAGATTAACACTATCTTACCTTCACCCACCCGAGGGAGCTGACAAGCAGAAGTTGTGCAAGAGGCTTGAAGGTTGCAACACTGAACTATGGGAGATGTAGTTTAGGAAAGACACTCTGCTATGACATTTATTGGATATTGGACTACAATTCCCTGGGGGAGCCAGGTACAAGGAGGAAAAAAGGGCTGTATTTTGCCAGGTTGAATACTGAGTGCCTTCCTCTTTGCTGCAAGGAGACCGAGGTGTGCACATCACTACTCCTGTGGGCATATCAACCTACTGCAAGCCTGCGGTTGAGACAGAAACTGAGGACTGGAGGACTGGAATCACTCGAGGCAGAACCAGAAGTGGGGCATTGCTACCATTGGCCATGGCTGCTAGCAGAGACTGAGTAGGGGCTGCCCATCTAAATAGCACCCTAACCAACTGCATACAGACTTTACTGGGACTTGACATATGTGCATCACCATAAAGACTGATGCCGCGTACACACGACCAAACTTTACAGGATACTTGGTCTGGTGAACCAGAGCCCGTCGGACAATTCGATCGTGTGTGGGCTCCAGCTGACTTTTTTTCCCCAAAAGTTTGACGAACCTAGAAATTAAACATGTTTCAAATCTTTTTGACGGACTCGAGTCCGGTCGAAAAGTCCGCTCGTCTGTGTGCTAGTCTGACGGACAAAAACTGATGCTAGGGCAGCTATTGGCTACTGGCTATGAACTTCCTTGTTTTAGTCCGGTCGTACATCATCACGTATGAAGAGCTAACACTAACAACTGCTCACCCGAATAGCTGCTTCACAGGAACTGTGTCTATGTCCCATAGCAAGAGGTACCTCTTTAGGAAGCCTTATATTACACCATAGTTATCTGTATATAGAGCACACTCTACTGTTTACACAGGCGTTATCACAGTAGGGATTCTCATTGCTGTTATTGATTACCAAACACTACTGCTCGTTGCTGATTTCATGGGTTACTAGGCTTACTTTAATCTAGTAGTACAGAGCTCTACTAAAACATAGTGATTACATTTCTAGTGAATTGTGATTGAGCTAACTGTTTATTTGCTCATTTATGCATACGAGGTGTATCTTAAAATGTAGGTGAATGGTATCAGAAAACAAAAAAACAGAAGATACAAACAAATGACCTTTATTGGCCTTCAAAATAATCGCCATCCTTCACAGCACACTTTTGGCAATGTTCATTTAACTTTTGGAAACTGTCAGCAAAGGCCTCTTTAGGAATCAATTGCAGAACTGCTGTCACACATTCTTGGATTGCCGCCATGTCCGCAAAACATTGTCTTGACCTTGGACTTTTGCAGGCAACTCTTTTTGAGTAAAAACGGTGAATGCCATTCTGTTGATTGCCGCTTGGGTTCAGGATCGAACTTGTAGCACCAGGTCTCATCTCCTGTTGTGATGATGTTAACAGAAACAGATGGAAGAATGGAACAGTTGCTGAAGCTGACCGTGATTCTAATCCCAGACTCAAAGAAGTGTTGGACTATCTCAATACTAATAACAGACAAAATAAATAATATATAAAAAAACAATTTATTACATAAAAATTACATACAGGGTATATTTAAAACAGCAATTAGGAAGAAACTGTATTTCAAATAACAAATACCCAGCGAACTCCCGGCAGGTATCTGCTGTTGAAGCAATTCTCAAAATTGGTTTAGTTCTCTACTAGTTTCGTGGGTGACTGCTTCTTCAGGAGAACTAATCTATAAAATAAATGATGAAATAAGGCACAGTTCTAATACAACATATTCAGAATTGTACACAATAAGGTTCAGCAGGATATGCTTAATAATAATAAAATGATAATCATCAAATTGCTCACCAGGCTGCAGCACGGCCTATGTGTAACCACCAGCCCGAACTAGGAATTTTTTTCTCCCTCCTTTCCTTTCTCTCTCTCCCCCCTTCCCTTCCCTCTCCCTGCCTTCTTCCCCCCCCCCCCCCTTTTCCTGCCCCTGAACTTTCCTTTCATCGTCTCTTTTTCATCTTTTCTTCCCCTTCCCTCCCGTTCCTTCCCCCCCCTCCCCTTTTTCCCCTCCCCCTTACCCTTTCTCGTTATATTACACTACATCATTCTATTTTGTTCACTCTACTTCTTTTTCCCATCCACCACTGTTCTACCTTCCCTGCAATGAGTGGTTTGTGACCCTTTTTCAACACCCTGATATATGATCTTTATTCAATTAATTATAACTTTTTTACTCAGACTCATACTGCATTCATCCCCCTTGTCCGCCACGGGGGGAGTTCCTAGTTCGGGCTGGTGGTTACGCGTAGGCTGTGCTGCAGCCTGGTGAGCAATTTGATGATTATCATTTTATTATTATTGAGTATATCCTGCTGAACCCTATTGTGTGCAATTCTAAATATGTTGTATTCGAACTGTGCCTTATTTCATCATTTATTTTATAGATTAGTTCTCCTGAAGAAGCGGTCACCCGCAAAATTAGTAGAGAACCAAATCAATTTTGAGAATTGCTTCAACAGCAGATACTTGTCGGGAGTTCCCTGGGTATTTGCTATTTGAAATACAATTTTTAAATATACCCTGCATGTCATTTTTATGTAATAAATAGTTTTTTTTTAATATATTATTTATTTTGTCTGTTATTAGTACCGAGATAGTCCATCACTTCTTTGAGTCTGGGATTAGAATCATGGTCAGCTTCAGCAACTGTTCCATTCTCCCACCCTCATCCCCCATTTCTATATATTAAATTGGATGATGGTACTGTGTTAATTTTTGAACAATAACAATTCTATAGGAGGCTATACTCCAAATTCATTATGGTTCATAGAAAGGCTGGATCCTGGTCACACATAGTAATAAAATCTCAAGAGGTTTCCATCCGTTTTGCTTTCTCTTCGTCTATCAGCTTGTGCGGCATAAACCGGGAACAGATCTTCCACTTACCCAAATCGGCAAAGATGATGGTGCGCACCATGTCCTTGCTAATGTCCAATTCATCAATTGAAGTGTCAGTCGCCAATCTTGCGCCAGCATTTGCCGCACTCACTCGATCATGTCTGGGGTTCTGCTTGTCAATGGCGGACCTGAATGGGGCTTATCCTCAGTCGTTTCCTTCCCGTCATGAAAACCAGTCGTAAACACATTTTCTGCTCACAGCTTCCGTCCCATACAATTGCACCAACATTTCATGCATCTCCATCGCTGTTTTCCCCAATTTGTAGCAGAACTTGATGTTCACTCATTGCTCCATTGTGAGACCCTACCTCTCACAGTGACTACGTTCAACTGCCCACAGTGGGTTTACCCTGATGGTCACGTGTACTCCATGCTAGGTAGCACTTCCCAACGTGTCTCTGGATAGTCATGTGCATGCGTGCGCACCTGGCCCATGTTGCCATTGAGATATCGGACCATTCACCAAACTTTTTAGACACAGCATTTTCATTTATTCCAAACCGTGATGAGATATTGAGTTCCTTTGTCACTAACCAGTTTGGCATTCGTTTTCTGATACTGAACCATAGTTGTGTGCAGGATATTTATATTTTTGCCATCACCAGTATTGCAGTAACCATTTGCTTAACCAGTTGTGTCAGAGTGGCTGAGGTTGTTCATAGAGTTGTGGCAAAGAGCAATCTACCAAGCGGCTCCTGTGGAGTAGCATTACAGCTGTTATGCGGCATCATGGACCTCCCTTTTCTCCACAGTAAAGTGAAAGCTTGGTATACACTATAGTACCGGAATTATTAGGACGCCTGCCTTTACACGCACATGAACTTTAATGACATCCCAGTCTTGGTTTGTAGGGTTCAATATTGAGTTGGCCCACCCTTTGCAGCTATAACAGCTTCAACTGTTCTGGGAAGGCTGTCCACAAGGTTTAGGAGTGTGTCTATGGGAATGTTTGACCATTCTTCAAGAAGCGCATTTGTGAGGTCAGGCACTGATGTGGACGAGAAAGCCCCAGCTCTCAGTCTCCACTCTAATTCATCCCAAAGGTGTTCTATCGGGTTGAGGTCAGGACTCTTTGCAGGTCAGTCAAGTTCCTCCATCCCAAACTCGCTCATCCATGTCTTTATGGACCTTGCTTTCTGCACTGGTCCAAATCATTTGATGGAGGGGGGATTATGGTGTGGAGTTGTTTTTCAGGGGTTGGGCTTGGCCCCTTAGTTCCAGTAAAGGGAACTCTTAAGGCGTCAGCACACCAAGACATTTTGGACAATTTCATGCTCTCAACTTTGAGGGAACAGTTTGGGGACGACCCCTTCCTGTTCCAACATGACTGCGCACCAGTGCACAAAGCAAGGTCCATAAAGACATGGACTTAGCAGGGGTGGTGGGAAATTAACTTCAAGTGCAATAATTCACATTATAACTGTAACTAAAACATATACAATTAAGTGTAACACTCTAAAAAATAAAAAATCTAAAGTGCTATAATGGTGTGAACCTTCCAACTAAAAAGTTGTTGCACTCGAAGGTAATTTGTATTGCAATTATCTGTAGAGGGGTTTCCACCATCCCTGCTAAGGCAGCACTGATGGGCACTGATAGACAGCACTAATGGGCACTAATAGGCTGCACTGATTGGCAGCGTTGATGGGCACTAATTGGTAGCACTGATGTGCACTGATAGGTGGTACTGATAGGCAGCACTGATTGGCACTAATGGGCACTGATTGGCACTGATAGGTGGCACTGATGGGCACTGATATGCATCACTGATGGGCTCTTATTGGTAGCTCTTTTGGCCACTGATAGGCTCTGATTCTCAGCACTGATTGGCAGCACTGATGGACACTGATTGGCACTGATGGGCACTGATAGGCTGCACTGATAGGCAGCACTGATGGGCACTGACTGGCAGCACTGATGGGCACTGGTAGGTGGCACTGATAGGCAGCACTGATGGGCACTAATTGTCAGCACTGATTGGCACTGATAGGCAGCACTGATGGGCACTAATTGTCAGCAGTGATTGGAACTGATAGGCTGCACTGATGGGCACTGATATGCAGCACTGATGTGCACTGTTTGGCAGCACTGATGGGCAGCACTTATGGGCACTGATTGGCACTGATAGGCAGCACCGATGGGCACTAATATGCAGCACTGATAGGCAGCATTGGTTGGCACTGATTTACAGCATTGGTTGGCACTGATAGGCAGCATTGGCTGGCACTAATAGGCAGCACTGGTTGGCACTGATAGGCAGAATTGGTTGGCACTGATAAGCAGCACTGGCACAGATAGGCAGTACTGGTTGGCACTGATAGGCAGCATTGGTTGGCACTGATGAGCAGCACTGGCACTGATAAGCAGCATTGGTTTGCACTGATAGGCAGCACTGGTTTGCACTGATAGGCAGCACTGGTTTGCAATGGTTGGCACTGATAGGCAGAATTGGTTGGCACTGATAAGCAGCACTGGCACGGATAGGCAGTACTGGTTGGCACTGATTGGCAGCATTGGTTGGTACTGATTGGCAGCATTGGTTGGCACTGATTGGCAGCATTGGTTGGCACTGATTGGCAGCACTGATGGGCACTAATTGTCAGCACTGATTGGCACTGATAGGCAGCACTGATGGGCACTGATATGCAGCACTGATGGGCACTGATTGGCAGCACTGATGGGCAGCACTTATGGGCACTGATAGGCAGCACTGATAGGCAGCATTGGTTGGCACTGATTGACAGCATTGGTTGGCACAGATTTACAGCATTGGTTGGCACTGATAGGCAGCATTGGTTTGCACTGATAGGCAGCATTGGTTGGCACTGATAGGCAGAATTGGTTGGCACTGATAAGCAGCACTGGCACAGATAGGCAGTACTGGTGGGCATTGATAGGCAACATTGGTTGGCACTGATAAGCAGCACTGGCACTGATAGGCAGCATTGGTTGGCACTGATAAGCAGCACTGGCACTGATAGGCAGCATTGGTTGGCACTCATAGGCAGCACTGGTTTACAATGGTTGGCACTGATAGGCAGAATTGGTTGGCACTGATAAGCAGCACTGGCACAGATAGGCAGTAAGGGTTGGCACTGATAGGCAGCATTGGTTGGCACTGATTGGCAGCATTGGTTGGCATTGATAGACAGAATTGGTTGGCACTGATTGGCAGCATTGGTTTGCACTGATTGGCAGCATTGGTTGGCACTGATAGGCAGCATTGGTTGGCACTGATTGGCATCATTGGTTGGCACTGATAGGCAGCATTGGGTGGCACAGATAGGAGAGAGGGGGAGTTTCACATTCAGGAGATCGTGAGAATTGCCAGAGCTGTTCAGTGTATAAACTGTCAGATAATGACACTGCATGCAGGGAGAGACACCAGCTGTTAAAAGTCAGCGGTGATGCTGGTGGTGGGCGGGACTGAACAGTTACCAAACACCAGCCAATAGGATGGGTCTGGGCGGGCCGCTACATTTCTCTGGCTCCGCCCCCTCTCTTAAGCAGCCCAATCATTGGCTGGTGTTGGCGCTTGATCCCGCCCACCCCCAACATCGCGGCTGAGTTGTGATGACTTACAACTCAGCCGTGATATCGGGAGTGGGCAGGACCAAGCGCTATAAACACCAGCCAATGTTTGATCTGCTTCAGAGAGGGGGCGGGGCCACATAAATGTAGTGGCCCACCCAGACCCCATCCCATTGGCTGGTATTTGATGGCCGTTCTGTCCCGCCCACCCCCGACATCACCCCGACATTTTGACAGCTGGTGTCTCTCCCTGCATGCAGTGTCATTATCTGACAGTTTCATACACTGAACAGCTCTGGCAATTCTCACGATCTGCTGCCTGTGAAACTGTTTCACAGGCAGCGCGGGCCACACACTCTCTTGGATGCAGCATTTTGGGGCAAATCTCTGGACACAGCACGGGGTGATTAGGGTGTGCCCAGGCACACCCGGCACACCCTGTGCGCACGCCTATGCTTGGCCCCTTAGTTCCAGTGAAGGGAACTCTTAAGGCATGAGCATGCCAAGGCATTTTGGACAATTTCATGTTACCAACTTTGTGGAAACAGTTTGGAGATGGCCCCTTCCTGTTGCAACATGACTGCGCACCAGTGCACAAAGCAAGGTCCATAAAGACATGGATGATGCACTTCTACTTGCTGTCTAGTTAATATCTGCACAGCCTTACTATCTTTCTCAGTCATTGCAGAAATACACAAACCTTTTTCAACACATGCTTTAATTGGAATGTGTGTGGACACAGCTGTGGAAGCTGCGATGATACAACATTATTTAACGCAAATGAATGCTAAATCTAAGTAGATTGCTTAACTCGCAAAAAAAGATAAATATTGCAGGTAAACAATAAAACAAACAATAATAAATCCATTACACAGAAAAAACAATTACACTCTGAGGACTTACCAACAAACACACTTAACTAATTAATTAAACCACTTTACATATTGTGTTAATTAATGAGTTGTTTTAAACACAGAATGAGCTCTTATGACATAATTTCAGTAGTATGCTCTGGCCCAGTGATTTGGTTTATTGTGTTTTATGAACGTTTATTAATGGTTTCTCAATGCATTAAGATTTAATGGATAATGGAAATATAAAATTGAGGTGTTTATTTTGCTGCTTATTTAATATGAGGTTTATAGGTTGCTACGTAACATCTGGCAAGAAATAAGAAATAGGCAAGTTAAGACAAAATGTGTTGCCTTTACATTCGTTTTATGTTATTTAGAAAACTGAATCCTACATTTTTCAATGGATTTATCCTTCACCCAAAAAAGTAAAGTAAAGGCTAGCAAAGGTTTAATCTGAGTTTGTCCCCACACTTTGTAAACACGTATGCTTAGGAGATAATACAAGTGATCATGTCTATGTGTCAGTGGAGTTAGCTCTTTCATATGGTTACCTTTAAGCTGCTGATACATTAAGAATAATGATCAGTTTCCAATCATGCAAATCCAATGTTCAATGCATGCCCATGAACTGCAGTCCTGACATATGGCTTATTTCTGCATTATGAGCAAATAACAACAAGGATTACCATTAGGCATTCCAAACCAGCAAACTTTTGCTATATTATAAACTAAAAACAAATAAAAAAGTGTGCTTGGTGATAAGTATTCCACACCTTTTAAATACTTTTAAACATGTTGGTACGGCGGCTTTCAATAACACATCCATATACTAATGTGATGACAGAAATACTAACAAATGTTGTGCTGTGCCTTTAAATCAACAAATACCATACAATGTGCAAACACCACACCGTGCAAAGCATTCAAATAAATAGAAAACTTCCTCAAATAAAGTTAATCATAAAGTTCATCACATGTACATTTAGGACAAAAATTCATAAAGTTGTGCAAAAACTGCAAAATGCGCATTCTGTGCAAAGTACATAAAAATAAAGTTCATCAAGAAAAACTTGCTTGTGACTCCTTGTGATTCCTGCTTCTTACCAGATTCCTAGACTCCAGATTATCCACTTGCCCTCCATGAGATTTTACCCCCTTCATGACCAGGCCATTTTTTTCTATTCGGCACTGCGTTACTTTAACTGAAAAATTGCGCATTCATGCAACACTGTACCCAAACAAAATTTATGCCATTTTTTTCACACAAATAAAGCTTTCTTCTGGTGGTATTTTATCACCACTGGATTTTTTATTTTTTGCAATATAAATGAAAAAAGACCAACAATTTTGAAAGAAAAAACAATATTTGTTAAATTTCTGCTATAAAACGTATCCAATAAAAAAAAAAAAAAAAAAAAAAAGTCTTCATAAATTTTGGCCAAAATGTATTCTGCTACATGTCCTTGGTAAAAAAAATCCCAATAAGTGTATATTTATTGGTTTGTGTGGCAGTTATAGTGTCTACAAACTATGGGATATATACAGTAATTTATTAATTTTTTTACTAATGGCAGAGATCAGCGACTTATCATAGGACTGCAATCTTGTGGCTGACAATCTGACGCTAACAGACACTGGGGAGAACTGACTAACTGTCACTGACATCACCAGTGACAATACAGCAATCAGTGATCACTCCTTGTAAATTCCTCCACCACATTAAAAACATCTGCTTCTTACCAGATTCCTAGACCCCAGATTAAAGGAAGTCTATATGGCACTCATTGAGCAAGAGGCTTGTCCACTGTAATCTCCTATCAAGACCAAGTATTGGTTCACAGGCCTCGCCAGCAGGATGTAATGTTGTAGCGGTAAAGTTATGAATCATAGAAGCCACATAGCATAAAACCTTAACCACACGTTTATTAAAACCAAAAAGGTACTCAAATTATAGATTTATAAAGGAATATTACAAACAGACTGCCAGGGGGGATTTGCCTTAAAACATCTCCTTACGACAAAACACATCGGGCGGGTCTAAAGGTTCAACACACGCCGGGGTCTGGGGTAAAATCTTCTGGAGGGCAAGTGGATAATTTGGGGTCTTGGAATCTGGTAAGGAGCAGGTGTTTTTTATGTTTCAGAGAAATCACAAGGAGTCAAAAGAAAGTTTTTCTTTATGAATGTTATTTTTATGTAGTTTGCACAGATTGCAATTTTTTGCAGTTTTTGCACAACTTTTATGAATTCCTGGCTTAAACGTACATGTAATGAACTTTATGATAAACTTTATTTGATGCAGTTTTCTATTTATTTGAATGCTTCGCACAGTGTGGCATCTGCATATTTTTGTCATGGCTGGGCTCTTAGCAGCTCCTTTCTCTGTGCTCAGGCTGCTCAGCTGCCAGATAATTGTCAGCAATCATTGATCCCTCAGTGGCTCACCTGGTTATCATTATCTGCTCATCAGTTATGCCTACAGCCAGGCCCCTCTGGCTATTTAAACTGCCTTGTTCATTCCTTTCCTGCCTTTGCCTTGGTCAACATATCTGAAGATTCTCTGCTGTGTTCCTGTGAAAGACTTTGCCCGGCTGATGTCTCTTCTGGTTCCCGATTCTGTTCTTATACCTACGACTATGCTGATCTCTGGTTTCCTGATTACTGGCCTGTCTGACTACCAGCTTTGGTTACCAATACCTGGCTTATGTTTTTGACCATGTTTACTGGTCTGTAACATTTTTTACTATTATATTAAAAGGTGTGCTTTTTGCTGCATTTCTATCTCACTCTGATTCATGGTTCCTGACAATTTTATGGTATTTGTTGATTTAAAGGCACAGCACAACATTTTTCCTATGTTATGCCACTGTCATTGTCATGGCTGTCATGACTTTATAACATTGCCCACAGTAATACTATTGTATGTTCTGGATTATTTGATTAAAGCTAAAGTTTAGTTAAAAAATTATTTTTCTCTCTACAGCTTTAGTTACATTACTTACCTGTAATGGAGTATGTTTTCCCATGATGTGCAGGCTGCTGAATTCTACAGAAATCTTCATTACATGGCTGCCCTGTCCTGTTCCTGCTGCTGAACTTCCAGCTCTGTGAGGGTTAACAGCTTTGTGCTGGGATCAGCTGCACTAAAGAAATTCCAGCAGGAACATGTCTTCCCCTCTTTCCTCCATTGAGAGGTGAGGTGCTTTCACTGATGACACTGCCTGGTGGGGGGTCTGATCAGTCACGGGATTCTTTCCCCATTGACAGATCATGTTTCAGGCAGTGTAATAAGTTTTCTAATAAGTTTTCTAATGATGTTTTCTCAATGGAGGAAAGGGCAGGAGGGGTCATATTAACCCCTCGATGCTGACAGTACACAGATATGCAGCCTCACTGGACTGGGCTTTTTTTCCATGCATAGACCGGGGTTTCAACAGGAACCCCGGGTCGCCTGATCGCTGTGATAGCTTCTGATTGGCTATCACAGTAAATAGGGTATTTTTTACAATTTTATATTGTTCTGCTATTTTTTCACAATGGGGAGGGGGGAGCGGACAGTGTCAGATTTTCTCTTTTTTTTTTTACAATTTAACTTTGAAATATTTAATACCAAAGTGTCAATTTTTTATGTGGTCACCATTAATTTCCAGCACTGCCTTAACCCGCTTTGGAGACTGGGCCGCAGGGCAGTATTCCAACATGATAACGACCCCAAACACACCTCCAAGATGTCCACTGCCTTGCTA
Source organism: Aquarana catesbeiana (assembly GCF_042186555.1). Lineage (NCBI taxonomy): Eukaryota > Metazoa > Chordata > Amphibia > Anura > Ranidae > Aquarana > Aquarana catesbeiana. The sequence goes on from NC_133326.1 coordinate 589,184,578, forward strand.
AAGAAGCCGAGGGTAAAGGTGATGGACTGGCCAAGCATGTCTCCAGACCTAAACCCTATTGAGCATCTGTGGGGCATCCTCAAACGGAAGATGGAGGAGTGCAAGGTCTCTAACATCCACCAGCTCCGTGATGTCGTCATGGAGGAGTGGAAGAGGACTCCAGTGGCAACCTGTGAAGTTCTGATGAACTCCATGCCCAAGAGGGTTAAGGCAGTGCTGGAAAATAATGGTGGGCACACAAAATATTGAAACTTTGGGCCCAATGTGGACATTTTCACTTAGGAGTGTACTCACTTTTGTTGCCAGCGGTTTAGACATTAATTGCTGTGTGTTGAGTTATTTTGAGGAGACAGCAAATTGACACTGTTATACAAGTTGTACACTTACTACTTTACATTGTAGCAAAGTGTCATTTCTTCAGTGTTGTCACATGAAAAGATAAAATAAAATATTTACAAAGATGTGAGGGGTGTACTCACTTGTGTGAGATACTGTATGTGGTATCTGTGATCATCAGGAGAAGAAGAATTTATTTTGGGTTCTTTGATGGTAGGTTACAGTAGTAACAAGAAATATACAGCTACATCTAAAAATAATGATCTTTTAAACTATTTTGGGCCAGTTTTCCTTTGATAATAAACTAAAACTTTCAGGAGATATCCATTAACATTTCCAACTAAATGAAAGCCCAAATTGTTCTGAAAAAAAAACAAGATATAATCCACCTGGGCATACCCTAATCACTAAGTGTGGTGCCAATTCCTCCTACTGCCCAGGCTTCCACCTGAGTTGTGCCCCATGCAGTGCTGCTGGCTCCCCTCCTCTCCCCTCAGCTGCTTCCCAGCTACTGCAGGGGATGTTTCAGAATGGACAGTGGGGGAAGGGGTTAGTCAATATGTAAGTTACCGGCCCCTTCCTTTTCTAAATGAACACAGTGAACACACTCACTCACTGTGTTCAAACATAACTGAAGCATAGTAAACTTGTTTTACTATGTTTCAGTTTGTGAATGAACAGGAAGCCGCTCAGCATTGAGCACTTCCCATTCGTTCACTGTCCAGTGCATCTAAGGCTGCAAAGAAAGTCATGTGTGTTTAAGCTATGGGGTGCACACCCTAATGCAATAAGCTGCACACACCTATGCTAACACATGTCAAAGTTGCAAAATTGTGCATTAACACTTGTTTTACCCTTAGGCACAAAGGGGTTAATGTTGGATCACCTTTAGCTATTTACCCTGCAATGACAGAAGCTCAGCAGCAGGAACAGGACAGAGCAGCCCTGCAGGAAAAATGATTTTTACAGAATCCAGCAGCCTGCACATCAGTGGGGGCCTCTAATGCAGGGACTGCCCCCCTAATTCATGCGTCCGGACCCAAATCTACATGCAAAGTCTCTAATTGGCTTCAAAAGGGGTGGCCACCCACCCAGTTGTGTGACAATAGCGAATAATATTCACTATTGTCTTCCTGCTTCTCCTCCCAGCCAATCAGGAAGCAGGTCCTGAGACCCGATTGGCCGGGAGTCCTAGGACGGGATTGGGGGGAAGCAGCAATCAAGCGAGCAAGCAAGCACAGAGGGTGGGGGGGGGTGGTTGGTTGGCTGGCTGGCTGGGGGGGTGTTGGCTGGTCGCCCCCCCCCAAGAAAATTGAGCACCAGCTGCCACTGCTGCACAACATGGGACATTCTTCATTACAGTTAGGTAATGTAACTAGAGCTGTAGAGAAAAATATGTTTGTTAGCTAAACTTCAGTGGCTGTTACTGACCCAGATCATCCTACAGTCATCGGAGGCCTTAGCATTACCACCCCACGTGGCCCTGCACCATGTAGTTATGCCAATGCTTTTTTTATTACATGCTCAACATTCTCATAAAAATATGATTTTTTTTTTCAGTATGATAATAAATCCTTTATTATAGTATGTGTGAAAACACCCATTGACAATTCTTTGGGGTTTCCCTGCTATGCATAGTTACTGCAAAAGAAACATGCCATAACTCATTTAGATTACTTGCAGAAAGCTGATTTAAACATACATTAACAGCTGCTTTTCTCACAACAGACTATAAAACGTCCTGCTTAATCACAGTTACTGTACAACTCACCCTCCATGGTCTCCTATATTTCTCCAAGCTTATATTTTTACAGTAATTAAGACTCCTCCTGGCACATTTACTGACAAATCAGAGAAAGTGTCATGGGATCAGTGTTTTTTTTTTTCAGATAGAAGTGTAATCTTTACATCTGCATATGATAATTTTCTCTAAATCTAAGAACACTTCATTAGTAAGATAATGCAAAGAGTAATCATGATGCGCAATGAACAGTAACCCAATGAGGAAATGTAGCTAGAAATACACAGAGGAATTCATAAAGAGCGTCTAAAACACACCTTTAGAATTCTGACATGCTTCCATGCTTCCAGGTTCATAGACCTGTTATGTGACGGGGGCATGCGCCAAGTGTGGAGTGGCACGGAGGCCGGAGTGTAATATGAGCACTGGACCCGTAACAGGCACTCATCAAGAGTGCCGACAATGCTTACCCTTTCTGCCCCTTCCTCCATTCAGAGAAGCTGTACTATAGCTTCCATCAATGGAACATAATCTATGAATGGAGGATGCACAGGTGAATGAAGCGACCACCTCCTCCATTTATAGAGAGCTTTTTTTACTGATGGAAACTATAGTACAGTTTTCATGAATAGAGGAGAGGGTAAAAAAGGGCAGGCATAGTTGGCACACTTGATGAGTACCTGTCACAGATCTAGCACTTGTACTAACTCTTGCAGCACCAGAAGTTGACAGCTGCAGGTATATAAGGGAGGCAGAGGACTTTGGATTTAATTTAACAGACCAGCCAGCAGCAAATGCACAGTTTGCAATGAATGTAAATGCCATCCCTTGTGCTGATTTTTTTGACCAAGCTTTAGACTTTAACTTCAGCATAGAAAATTCATTTTGGTAGCCTGGCTGTGCTGTAATAAGGACTTCAATGTGAATGTAAACCCATATTTTATAACATGTTATACACACCTGCTCTGTGCAATGGTTTCACACCGAGCAGTCCCAATCTTCCTCTTCTCGGATCCCCTCACGGTGCTCCTGCCCCCCCCCCCCCCCCGCCGAGTGCCTAACATAACAAGCTGCTTGCTTTGGGGGCACTCATAGGGGCTTGCTCCTTATCCGTGCTCTGTAAGTCCAATGGCTAGGCCTCTTTAGGTTCCCTACTCACTGGCTGTGATTGCAAGCAGTGGGAGCCAATGGCTCTCACTGCTGTCACTGAGCCTATGAGGAAGGAGAGAGCAGAGAGAACTGCTGCTCTTGGGCACAGTTCTGGATCGAAAGCGGACTCAGGTAAGTATAAGGGGGGGTCTGGGGTAGCTGCATTTTTTACCTTAAAGTGTTACTAAACCCACGACAGTAAAATCAGTCTGTATGTGCCATAAAGCATGCTTGTTATACTCACTGTGGAACCTAAAGGATTAATCTTCCGCTTTATGTAAATAGGCTGTTTTATCCAGTCTTCTGTAAACCTCCCCTTCTTCCACAGTCCCCAGTCCATCTTCAGATTAGTACAGAGCGCTAGGAGGCATGCTGCACATGCTCAGGTTGCTGTGTATTGCTAGAGAGTTTTTTTTTCTTTGGAGGGTGGATGTGATTGGCACAGGGCCAATCAGCACTGTCAAGACAGAGGGTCAGGGGTCATGCAGCCTCATAGGACAGAACAGAGGTGAATGAAAACTTCTCCTTCAAGCTTTAACCAGTGCTCGGCCAGACATTGATAGACATCACAAGGTAAAAGGTATTTAGTACTTATATTTACTAAAATAATTGCATTTCCATGTTCTGTGTACTGTGGGAGACCAGAGAAAGTGAATGCAGGGTCCTGGGTTTAGCATCACTTTAATGCAGAGAATACATTAAGGTAAAAAAAACGTCAGCCCTTAGAACCATTTTAAATCTCAGAACTGGATGGACAAATTAGGGGAATCAACAAAGAATGGTGCAAGCACTATGCTTGCACTACTCTTCTAAACATAAAAACGATGCAGAGCCTGCTCCTAATTAACAAACAAGATACAAGCTCCTTGGTTATCCAGGAAAGATCAATTCTCTTGTTCTGCTATGTCTGACAGACACAGCACATAGAGCAGGAAAGCTGGAGCTGCATGCTCCAATCTCTCTGCCTGTCCTCACTCCTCATTGAGCTCAGAGCACCAGGGAGGAGAAGAGGTTGCTAACCTTTCAGGCTCTGCTCATGTAGTGTGGTCACTGCATGGGCAGAGAGAGGGATGTGAGCTATTTGCTGACAGCTCACATCCCCTACACCAGCTCAGAGCTGGATAAGGTCTGCGGCAGTTCTTCATATAGAAAATTGCTGCAATTCCCTCTGTTAATTAGGTGCAAATCCTGTGTAAGTTTCTATTTCACTTTGAAATAGGAACTGGTGTGGATGGTGCACATAGACTGATTAGTTAATAAAGTTTAGTTAAATCCCCAGAATGACAAAATCTTTGACAGCTAAAACAACTCCTTTATATGTATTTCAGCTGTGTATTTTTTTGTTCGCCTGGAGTTCTACTTTTTCTGACATATAATCAGCCTGTGTTTGAGCAGCTGAAAATATCAGGCACTCAGTAGAGTAGAGTAAATAGAATTGCAATCATCCTATAGGTATTCTTCACTCGTTACTGACTCTACACACCTGCACAGGCCAGAAAAATTATTAGCAATAATGTCTATAATGGATTTGCACAGATAAATCCATTCTCCCTCCAACACCTGGGAGCAGATAGTATTCTATTGCCGAGCACCTGTTATCCGTCAGATAACAGACAAGATGGATCAGGCACCACGCTCTTCCCTTGCTATCTATTCTCCTGCGCCCACCGCTTGTTGACAAAGTAAAGACTGGGAGTGATGAGGTTAACCGGAGGTAATTAAGCTAGATAGCAAGCAGGGCAGCGGCCGTGGATGGGCTTGTTTATTTTCCATAATCATATTGATTCAGAATCTCTGTGGAGTTTATTTCATTTGTAACTAGGACAAGAGATCAAAGCAAAAACATTCCTGCGGCTTTTAAGACCTAGATACCTTTAGTCCAAGCCATAGTATGCCAGTCTGGAGAGCTTTAACTGTCTAGCTACAGGGCTGCCGCCATAAAACGCAGTTCCCCAGAACATAAAAAAGGTTAATTACACCAAATGACAGTCAGGAGTTTGTTCTAGCAATATTTCATGAAAGCCAGCCTGGTGGGAGCAGCCATTTTGTTGGTTCACATATTCCATTAATTATTTTGTACAGACAAGCAAATAATGAATTCAATCAACAAGAACGTGACATTTCAATTTTTTGCTTCTCTGAAATATCAGATGTTTGGATCTGCGTGCATCAAAAACAATGACAACAGAAGAAATAACATGCTTCTAAATGGTAATGAAGCCGTACACACGAGCGGAATTTCCATCAAAAAAGTGTGATGGGAGCTTTTGGTCGGATATTCCGACCGTGTGTATGCTCCATCCAACTTTTTCTGTCTGAAATTCCACCAGCAAAAGATTGAGAGCTGGTTCTCTATTTTTCCGACAGAAAAAAATTCTTGACGGAAATTCCGTTTGTCTGTATGCAATTCCGAAGCGCAAAAAAACACGCATGCTCTGAAACAATTTGACGCATGCTCAGAAGCATTGAACTTCATTTTCTCGGCTCGTTGTAGTGTTGTACATCACCGCGTTCTTGGCGGTCGAAAGTTCAGAGAACTTTTGTGTGACCGTGTGTATGCAAGCCAAGCTTGAGCGGAATTCCGGCGGAAAAACCATCCAAGATTTTTCAGGCGGAAATTCCGCTCGTGTGTACGGGGCATAATTCTGTTTTGTTGCGACTAACAATGCTTAATTTGAATGCTTTGGAAAATTAAGAGCACTTTGGGCTTAAGCTGCCCATAAATTTAACAGGATAACCTGTTTGAAGACAAATATGGGTAAGTTTGGCTTTGCTGACCTCACAAGTTTACATCAATGAATGGGAAACAGATTGGGGAGCAGGAGGCTGCTGATGATCTATGGGGATTAGAGTAGCCACCTCATCCCTTTAAACCCGAACACATATGAATTACACAGGTTCTGTGGCTAATTTAATGCAGATAAGGCGCTAAGTGAGTTTAATTACCACCTTAATCAGCCACAGAACCTGTGTAATTAATATGTTTTGGGGTTTAAAGGGATGAGGTGGCAACCCTAATAGGGATAATGTGTAGGATCAATTAGTGTAGCCATCTGATCATAGCCGGTGGGGTTAATCCAGCCACATGTGATGACTGTCATTTCATGTCTTAAGAAAGTAATAGTGCTAATGCGAGCAGCCGCGTTTAGCTGCGGGAGCTGCCAATCTCCCATTGCTTTCATTGGGGCTGTCTTCCAAAGCTAATCAGCACAAAACTCTACTGGATCTCCCCAACATGTAATCGCAGGTTTGAATGGGGCTTTAATGTAGAAATAGTGTATAAGATGATCTCCATGCGTTTCTTTTTTTTAAAAAGAAAAGTTTAAACCGCCAGGTAGAGTTCCCTCATTTCCTTTTCCTGTAATGCCCATACAAGAAATTGTAGAGGGGAAATATGTGGTGTCGCTGGATCTGGAAGGCACAGGCGGCAATAAAAACATTTTAAAAGCATACAAAATATGTTTTCTGTGTCTCCTTTGTCCTGACAGAAAGTGAGAATAAATATTCTCTAAGGGCATACAGACTTTTATTTTAATCCAACAGAGGCTACAATTAAACGTGTGCACTGCTGAAAAATTCATTTTTGTTTTTGTTTTTTTTCTGTTTATCGAATCATTCATTATGATCGACATTCGTTATTTCGATAATTCATAACTTTGGATGCATTCAAATTCATTATATTCTGTTTGTATGGATGCTGTATTCATTATTGTTCGATGATTTGTAACTTCAAATGCATTCGTAACGTTCCATTCCTTTAGATGTGGCATTCTTTATTTTGGATAATTCGTAACTTCGGATAAATTCATATTTTTTAAGTTCACTAACAGCCAAATTTGATGTGAAATGACAATACCTATAATTTAATAGTTTATAACTATTATTATAGTTTTTATTATTATTATTATTATTATTATCTATTATTAATAAATAATAATAATGAAAAAATATATAATAATGGTTAAAAATGTTGTTATAATAGAAAATATGAAAAAAACTAATTATCCAAATGATTTTTGTTCTTTCGGATTTTTGTTCCTATTTTCTGATTTTTGTTCTTTCTGATTTTCGAATGTTCGGATTTTCGTTCTTTCGACTTTTTGTTCTTTTTGAAAACTTGCTTTAGAAAAAAAATTGTCAAATAGTCTTTCATTCATTTGGATGGTTCTGAATGAACGAATATGCCAAATTTTGACAAAAAACAAATTCAGAACAAAATTAATTGCACATGTCTAGCTACAATCCTTATTCACTCTGTCCAGAAAATATTGTTGGAGAGGCAGAAGGTGGAACTGCCTATGTAAACAAGGCAATTCCCTGTTCTGCCTAATGACATGTCAGAGATATTCTGTTCCCAGTGATCGGGAACAGTGATCTCTGTCATGTTCCAGTGAGGCCATCCCCCCTACAGTTAGAACACACCTAGGGAACGCACTTAACCCCTTGATCGCCCCCTGGTGTTTTCTTCCCTGCCAGTGTCATTTTTACATTGATCAGTGCATTTGTATAACACTGATCAATGTAATAATGTCACTGGTCCCCAAAAAGTGTCATTTGGGGTCAAATTTGTCCACTGCAATGTCGCAGTTCCGCTAAAAATTGCAGATCGCCACCATTACCAGTAAAAACAATTGAAAAAAAATAAAAGTCCCTAAATCTATCCTGTAGTTTGTAGATGCGATAACTTTTGCACAAATCAATCTATATACGCCTATTGCATTTTTTTTACCAAAAACATGTAGAAGAATACATTTGTTTTATTATATATACAAAAAATAAATCCCACAGAGGTGATCAAACACCATCAAAAGAAAACTCTATTTGTCGGTAAAAAAAGGATGTCAATTTTGATTGGGTACAGTGTCGCATGATGGTGCAATTGTCAGTTAAAGCGACGCAGTGCTGTATCGCAAAAAATGCCCTGGTCATTAAGGGGGCAAATCCTTCCGGGACTGAAGTGGTTAAAACAACAATAAAAATGAAAAAATCCTTTAAATATTGTGCCTGGGGGTCCCCTTAATGTGCCTAAAAAGTGGCGCATCTGTAGCATGCATAAAACATGCTACAGAAAAAATGACATTTCTAAAAAAAAAAAAGCAACAAGTCAAATTCCACTTAAAATGACTCACGGTTACAAATTGCCAAAACCTGGCTATTAACAAAATAAAGAAAAACATGACATGGGGTCCCAGTCCATACCAGGCCCTTTGGGTCTGGTATTGATCTTAAGGGAAACCCCACACCAAAATAAAAAAAAAAACGGTGTGGGGTCCCCCCCACAATCCATACCAGACCCTCATCTGAGCATTCAGCCCGGCAGATCAGGAAAGGAGAGGGAATGAGCAAGTTCCTCCCTCCTGAACCATTCCAGGCCACATGCCCTTAACATGGGGGGTGGGTGCTTTAGGGCAGCAGGGGCTCTGCCCCCCACCCCAAAGCACCTTGTCCCCATGTTGATGGAAACAAGGGCCTCTTCCTGACAACCCTGAGCTGTGGTTGTCGGGGTCTGCAGGCTTATCGGAATCTGGAAGCCCCTTTTAACAAGGGGGCCCCCAGATCCTGCCCCCCTATGTGAATGTGTATCGGGTACATCGTACCCCTACCCGTTCACTAAAAAGGGTCAAAAAGTAATAACCACAAGAAACAGTTTTTGACAAGTCCTTTATTAAAAAATCAAAAATAGTGTCCCTCATCGATCACGATGCCCGCCAGACCCAAAAAACAGAAAAAAATAAAAATGTTCTCGCCTCCTTGAAGGTCTCCTGTCATATGCCCACTCTGCGCTTTGACATTTCTTATATAGGCAAGGGGCCACTCGGCTATGTCATCCAGTGGGACCGCCCCCCTTCTGACATCACGTGATGTCACGTGACGTCAGAAGGGGGCGGCATGGACTGGGGGGACCCCACGCCATTTTTTTCTTTATTTTTTTAACGGCATTTTTTTTATTATTCAGCCGTCCATCACATTCCTTAGTAAAAACACCACACATAGTACACATAAACACTGGTTAGACACACATTTAACCCTTTGATTGCCCTAGATGTTTAACCCCTTCCCAGCCAGTGTCATTAGTAAAGTGACAGTGCATATTTTTAGCACCGATCACTGTATTAGTGACACTGGTTCCCAGAAAGTGTTAAAAGTGTCAGTTATTGGTCTACATTTATGAAGAATGTTTTACATTTTTTGAAGTTTTTATTCAATATGTTTTTTAGCAGAAAGTAAAAAATATTGTGGTTTTTTTTTTCAAAGTTTTCGGTATTTTTTCGTTTATATACTACAATTAAAACCCCAGTGGTGATCAAGTACCACCAAAATAAAGTTCTATTTGTGGGGAAAAAAATTACATAAATTTCATGTGGGTACAGTTTGACCTGACCGCACAATTGTCACTTAAAATAACGCAGTGCTTTATTACAAAAAATGGCCTAGACGTGGTAAATCTTTCGGAGGGCAAATTGTTAAATTTAGCTATAGAGCTAGGGATACCATTAGGGCTAGTTTTAGGATAACAGACATGGTTAGGTATAGCATGGATTAGGGTTACTGTTAAGGATACCTTTAATGTAAGCATTTTTAAAGAAGCTTCTTTTACACCCTCTGGAGTCATTTAAAACCTATTTCACGTTTAAAACCACCAACAACAAAATTAAATTTGCCTTTTTTATTGACCCCAATGATTAGAATGGTGAAATATCATGAAAAAGTCCCAATTTTTGCCAACATTTCAGGAAAAGGGAAAACCCCCAATTCCCCTTATCCATAGGTGTGCGCAGCCTATTGCATTAGGGTGTGCACCCCAAACAGAAGCTCAAACACACGTGAATATATATATATATATATATATATATATATATATATATATACACACATATAAATATATATATATATATATATTTCACACAAACCAAACACACATTCCTCTGTAACCAGATCCAGCAATGTCTTCACTCTGCCTTGGAATGGCAGAGTGAAAACATTGCTGGATCTGGTGACAGAGGAGTGGATATCCAGTGGGGACCGTTAATACATCAAGGGACAGGAAGTCCCCACCTCCTTGTGTGTAAGCAGCTGCCTTTGAGATTGGGACGCGTGGAAGGAAACTGACACCCACACGACTGGAGTGACAGGACCAACATCATACGCTCGTACCCCTGCAGGGGTGGAGCACTCTGGTGAGTGCAACCACATTGGGGGGTACTACCAGTTATTACGGCACGGCACTTTTCCACTAAAGAAGAACTTTCTGCACAATTGTTATGAACATTTTTTGCACTAAACAATATATGGGATTTTCTCTTTGATACTTAGTTGCGATTTGACACATTATTAATGATTTATTATTGCGAATGGTTATTGCACATTTATGCACTATTGTTTGATAATCACTGCTTCTGGCACTTATCACTTTATATTTATGAATGTGAAGATTTATTTATGTGATTCAATGGTGTCGTTTTAATATTTGCAATGTTTTGCACATATAGTAGCATTTTTTTTCACTTAATAAGGCGTTTTTCACTAATATAAGGACAGAATTTTTTGTAAGAAATTTCTGAATCATACCAATATATATTTTTTTATTTTTAAATAGTAATTATTTTATGCACTTGAACATCTGTATAATTTTCAATCACACTCCTAGTTATAACACAGCGCCATTCCCTATATTTTGATTTCCATTTTTTGGGGGATCACTCAGGTGTCCCCTTTCTACCTAGGGGGGCTGCAGGTGTAAATTAGTCTGTAAGCGCGGATCCGTGGATATATTTATAATGTATTGTCTTAATGTCCTCGTTACCTAATTACCATGCTTGGAATATGCTGTGAATGTCCCCTTTATCTTCATGCATGCCTGTTTTTTGACATTAATCATTTATTGCCCTACATGCATATTTACATTCAATAACCTCCCCACCATTCAATCCTGGGTCCATTTATAGCTCTAGCCTATAGTCCCTTGAACAATGTATATTGTCAGCTCCATTGTACTGTTTGACCCTCCCCACCCCCTCAAATGTTTGAAACTGTCAGGTGTGTTTTTGACCCTAATTAGAACCCCTCCCCCATCCCCTCAAATGTTTGAAACTGTCAGGTATGTTTTTGACCCTAATTAGAACCCCTCCTCCACCCCCTCAAATGTTTGAAACTGTCAGGTGTGTTTATTAACCTAATTAGTACCCAGCGTCTCCAGACTGGTGGCCTCGGATTGCCACCTGATGACCAGAATGTGGATGGACTCCCCTCAATTTTTATCACTGATGTAACGTTTGCTCTCGGTGAGCACTTGATGAGGCCGTTCCCCCAAAGGACACTCACCCCTGAGAGGAGGGTATTTAATTACCGGCTGGCCAGAGCAAGAAGAGTTGTGGAGAATGCCTTTGGGATTCTGGCCAGCCGGTTCCGTTTGTTCCTTTCAGCCATAAATCTGGCGGACTATAAAATGAATCACGTCATACTTGCTTGCTGCATACTACATAACTTTTTACGTAGACATTCGGCTACATATATTACCTCTGTTGGGCCTGAGGCCGGACTTGTACAAGATCAAACACTGACAGGCCTGGAAATTGGCCGTATTGGCTTGGCCCCCCGAACCGCACGTCAAGTGCGTGAGCGATATGTGAATTATTTTAATGGTCGGGGGGCCATTGCTATTCAACAAGAGCTTTAATTTTTACAAAAAAAAAAAAAATTTTGGATAAAATATCTTGTTTTTCTTCTTGTTTGCATTTAGTTTGGTCTGTCTCCTAGTGCACTTGTAGTAGTGGCAAGTGCATTTACCTTTAGTTAATAAGGCCCTTTGTCACTGTAACCACACAAAAATTTGCACAACAGTGTTTTGAAAAACATACAAAAAAATAAAAGAACTTACAAAGTTCAACATTTTAATAACGGTGCTGGTGATGTCACCCTTGTAAATAGTTAATTTTTAAGATGCTCAAAATTGAGCATTACAAAAGGGTCAAGTCAACATGTGCTATCTCCTATCATGGGTGAGCAATGTACGTGTTTTGTGTGTGCAATCCCTTTGTTCCTCTCACCACTAAATAATTTTGAGGATGAAGGGGTTGCAAACACAAAACAAGTACATTGATATCCCATGGTGGAAGATAGCACATGATGACACACCGTGTGCATCATAAAAAAATTTTTTGAACGACAAAACTCTAAAAAAATATTTGAAGAAGAAACAAACTTCACAAGGAAATGAAGAACATGATTGATGTTTGTAGGCAAAACGTTATTATATTCTGCCCAAAACATCAATCATGTTCTTCATTTCCTGTTGCATGGAGTCCAGGCGAAGTTTCATGCTGTGAATTTGGTCACGCATTGATCAATTTGGCCATTCCACAGCATTATCTGGCCAATCAGTCTTTGGGCACTGCCTGTGCTGAATGGCTCTGCCGCTTGGCCTTCCACAACCAGAAGCTCACCTAAAATGTGTGAAAAAAAAAAGGGTTAAAATATGCACGCCTAAATACATTACCTTAAGCTGGGGTGTCAGTCACTCACTTGGTGGGGTTGAAAGCTTGCATACTTCCTCCACCTCTCCTTCCTCCAGCTCGTCGGGTGGGCGTGGTCTTGGGCTTGGGCTATCTTCAGCCTCAGGCTGGTGACTTGGGGAGGCCCTGTGATCCTTGGACTGTTGTCTGAGTCTTTTCTCCCCTATGATAATTCAACAAAAGGTATAGTTAAAACACAGTGATATTTTATATTTTTAAAAATAATCTGAAACGTTGGTTATGAGTTGTGGACAATTGCCTTTTTTTGTCCTCAAAAATTTAGAAGACAGGATGAACATTACCTATGAACAACAATTATAAATAATACACATTTTCATGCAAGTTTCACAGATGCAGACACCTCAATGATCACCTATGTGTATTACCCCTCAAAAATTTCTTTATGGTCACATAGTACACTAGTGCTCGTGAGTCCAGATGTGGAACCAGCTGCTGTGCCCTGTCCTTAAATTACACTGAATCATTTTTGAAGAAGCATTATATTTTCCAACACATCTACACCACATCAACAAATTTTGGGAATACGAAAAATTATCGAGACCTAAATGTATATGTCCAACCCTGTACCATCGTATTTGGCGAAAAAAACCCGTCATTTTCTTTAGTATCATATGTCTTTTACAAAGAACGGTCTTTACGAACAATGCTGTATAAATAAAAAAATATGGATCAGCATGCAAATTAAGTATCTCAATAGGAAAACACAACAAGTACTTACTTTTTTTAAGCAGCTTCTTTATTCGCCAATATTGTTCTGGCTCCCGACTTTTGATGTCAGACCACCGCTTCCTCAATTGTTCTTTTGAACGTTTAGTGCCAAATTTAGCTTCTAGAGCGGTGAAAACTGAGGACATTATTTTGTCCTTGCGCATATTCAGTCGTGTGTACGGTCTTTTTTTGCCATCGTAGTCCTCCCTTCTCAATATGGACACCATCTCCACCATCTCTTCAAAAGCCATGTTGGTGGCCTTATATCTCCTCAGGGATGTGGATGGTTGTGGCTCCGGGCTTTCCTCCGCGCTACTTCCACTGATTCTCTCCGCCATCTTTCTCTATCTACTCCCACTGCGCAACGAAGAGTGAAAGGGCAGGGACAAATCGTACTAAAGAACGTCAGGAGCGGCCGACGCAGGCGGAGCATGACACATGCGCAGTGTATATAAAGCTATTACGATGGCCTGCGTATGTCCGTGCGGAAGTAGCGAGCGTCAGAAATGAAGGTTGGATTAAACGTGGGTGTGTGTGTGTGTGTGTGTGTGTATATGTGTCCCCTAGATTCTTCACAAAATAATTCTGGGAGTTCTGACTGACATTACAGTTTTGATCTTGTGTCTTGTCTTTCAGCAACAATGAATCCCTTTAAAGAGGCTGATTTTTTGTCGAGATTTATCGATTTATATCAGGAAAACAAAAACCTGTGGGAGGTCAAACACCCACTTTATTTCAATCGAGCTGTAAGGAAGGCAACACTGGGCACACTTTTAGAATTTGTGAAGACTCGAGTCCCCCAGGCAGACCTCAAGTTTGTGGACAAGAAAATTGGTATCTTGCGAAACATGTATAAGGGGGAACACAATAAAATCCAGGAGTCGCTCAGATCCGGAGCTGCAGCCAACTAAGTTTATGTAACCAAAGTTGTGGTACTACCACAAAATGCGATTCCTGGATGACCAGACCGAAGCCAGGCAATCACTTTCGACCCTTCCCCCCACCCTTCCCCCCACCCTCCAGCCTTCCCCCCACTCTTCCCTCCAGCCTTCCATCCACCTCCACCCCAGCTGAGGAGTCCCAGGAAGAACTGGGCCTTTTCAGCCTTGATGAAGTGGATGCGCCCAGCTTCAGGCAGGTATCCTTTTTTGGGGAATTTGTGATTGTGTAAATGTTATTAATGATGTTAACGTGTCAAATTTGTAAGTGCTTCATAAAAAATGACTTCATCACAAATATTAATATGTAGACATATCACTAGACAGTAGTGGCCAAAAATATACTTCTGCATAGGTGTGCGCAGCCTCTTGCATTAGGGTGTGCACCCCAAAGCTCAAATACATATGCATGTGTATATGTACTGATGGTGTCAGTAGGGCAGTGGACAGTGTCATTATTTTTATTTTATTTTTAAATAAATTATTGTATTTTGTAACAATTTTTTGGTGGATGTAATATCAGTGGTCTAAACAGGGGGGAATATGCACCACACAAGGCGAGTAGGGTGTGCCCAGGAACACCTGGCACACCCTGTGCGCACGCCTATGTACTTCAGATATTGTTGATCAGCTGGAATAATGGTGGGGTCAAATAGCTAGCCTTTAATATTTGTAGAGAATTATATTTGCAAGTCATGAGCTGAAAATTGTGTGTGATTGCGTAACCCAAAATTAAAACTATGTCCCTTTTTTGACACAGGATGACCTCAGCCAGGAGGAGGCCTTGACCAGTGGGAGAGAGGAGGAGGCCGTGGCTGGGCCCAGTAGAAGCTGCACGGAGTGTCAGGTGCCTCCCCTCCGCATTCTCACCAAAAGGCCCAAAAGAATGACCCAAACTGAGGAGGAATCCCTAGCCCTCATTCGGGAAGCCAGCCAAATCCTCAGCACACCACCCAATGCAGAGGAGGCGTATGGGACATATATGGCTACCAGATTGCTGGAATTGGAAAAGGGGCAACGCCTCCTCTGTGAGGGTTTAATTTTTCAGGCCTATCAGAAGGGCTTGAGAGGGGAGCTTACTGCTACAACCTATCTAGCAGATGAAGCCACTCCTCCTCCTCCTCCTCCTCCTGCCCCAAGTACACCACCAGAGGCCCAGCCTCCGAGGAAGGCTGCAGCGAAGCGTGGAGGGAAGGCTGCAGAGAAGCCTGCAGGGAAGGCTCCACGGAAGAGTCAAAAGTGATTGCCTGGCTTCTGTCTGGTCTGACTGTGCTCCCTGTGCTCCCTAGTCGCAAGATACCAATTTTCTTGTCCTAAAACTTGATGTGTGTCCTGGGGGACGAAAGGCTTCACAGATTCTAAAAGTGTCTCCAGTGTTGCCTTCCTAATTTTTGTTTAACCCAAATAAATGGATTTTTTAGTTACCTTACATTACATTATTGACTATGTGTTTTGAGTCCAAAACGACATTTTGTTTGGGAGTAGGCAGGTACAGGTCAAAAAGACTATGGGGTTGATTTAATAAAAGCAAATAGACTGTGCACTTTGCAGAGGGCAGTTGCCCTCTGCAAGTGCAATTGCTCCAGCCCTTAGGAAATGAGGTAAGGCTTGACTTTGCAAAGAGTACCCAATCCCGTGCAAGGAAAATTCAAAAATCAGCATTTTTGCTTGCACGTGATTGGATGATGGAAGTCAGCAGAGCTTCTGCTCATTTACTAAGCTCTGGAGCAACTTTTCTTGCTCTTTTTTCCCTTTAGTAAATCAACCCCTATGTGTGTTTTTTCCAAAAGGCAAAATCATTTCTAAAATCAAGTGCAAAGTACTAATGATGATTGCACTTTAGAAATTGCACTGCAAGTGCACTTGTTGGAAGTGCAGTCGCTGAAAATCTGAGGGGAAGAGCTGAAATGAGGGGAAGCTCTGCTGATTTTATCATACAATCATGTGCAAGAAAAAGGTTTTATTTTTTTGGGGTTCCTTGCATGTGCCCCTCGGATCCACAGCGAAGGCACTTCTAAATGCTCTTTCTGTGCAATTCCAAGTAGAATTTGCATTTGTAGTGAAAAATGAATTTGCCTTTGGAAAATAAACCCCTCTATGTCTAATTAACAAGGGACACCAACCTCATTAAGGTTCATTAAAACAACACAAAATATTAATATTATTGTGGTAACTTGAAAAAAAAAAAAAGGTTTGTATAATTTAGCACACATTGTAAAATAGATAGTGTTTAAATCTAAAAAAAAAGAGTCCTAAATCTAATTTAATACTTTATTTATGGAGATCTGGCTTTTTAAAAATATCATATTAGTCATGGCATGAGGATAAATCATGAAGAAAGTACTTTGTGAGAACTCTGTGTGAATAAAAAGCAACCAAACAACTTCATTCCTCTCGCAATATAAAGAAAAAAAAAAAAAAACGCTGTATTAAAAGATCACAGAAGAGGAATGTGCTAGCTTCAATACGAAGGCTAGTTTTACCAGACCGAGCGCTTCCGTCTTGTAATTGCTTCAGAGCATGCGTCAGTTTGAGTTTGTCGGACTAGCACACAGACGACCGGTTTGTCTGCTAGAAAGAAGAGTATGTCGGATAGATTTAAAACATGTTTCAAATCTAAATCCGTCCAACTTTTGAGCAAAGTCCGCTGGAGCCCACACACGATCGAATTGTCTGACGAAATCCAGTACGCCGGATCAAGTCTGCCGTAAAGTCCGCTCGTGTGTACGTGGCATTGGACTCACAGTTAACCCCTTGATGTAACCCTTTCCCAGCCAGTGTCATTAGTACAGTGTACAGTATTATCACTGTATTACTGTATTATCACTGCACTAGTGACATCAGTGTCAGTTTATGACCCCGCCAGCCAGTGTCAGTTAGTACCAGATTGCCCGCAGAGGGGCACAGTGCCCCCTCACATCAGAGCATGGTACAGTGCCCCCCGACATCAAATCATGGCACAGTGCCTCCTTACATCTGAGAATGGCACAGTAGTGCCCCCTGACATTAGAGCATGGTACAGTGCCCCCTGACATCAGATCATGGCACAGTGCCCCTTACATCAGAGCATGGCACAGTAGTGCCCCCTGACATCAGAGCATTGCACAGTGCCCCTTTACACCAGAGCATGGCACAGTGTCCCCTGACATCACATCAGAGCATGGTACAGTGTCCCCTGACATCAGAACATGGCACAGTGCCCCCTGACATCAGAACATTGCACAGTGCTCCCTGACATCAGAACAGGGCACAGTGCCCCCTGACACCAGAGCATGTCACAGTGCCCACTGACATCAGTGCATTGCACAGTGCCCCCTGACATCAGAACAGGGCACAGTGCCCCCTGACATCAGAGCATGGCACAGTGCCCCCAGACATCAGAAACATGGCACAGTGCCCCCTGACATCAGAGCATTGCACAGTGCCCCCTGACATCAGAACATGGCACAGTGCCCCCTGACATCAGAACATGGCACAGTGCCCCCTGACATCAGAACATGGCACAGTGCCCCCTGACATCAGAACATGGCACAGTGCCCCCTGACATCAGAGCATGGCACAGTGCCCCCTGACATCAGAACATAGCACAGTGCCCCCTGACATCAGAACATGGCACAGTGCCCCCTGACTTACCAGTTAAGTCATCCCTATATGCTAGCTGGACAAGAAAGCAACTTGGCAGCTCCTGGAGGAGGGGGAGGCAGATGGGGGAGAGAGGGGAGGGAGATGAGGGACTGCTCACTCACCTGGCTGGTAACTATAGGATCACACAGGACAGTGTAGCAGCCCCCATGGATCTTCCAGCTGCTGTACATAAACTCTCCCGCCCCCCACATATCTCCTTTCTCAGACACAGGCTGCACACAAGGATTGCAGTGTGGGTGGGGCAGACACAGGGGGTGGGGCCTGGAGGAGCCAGAGAGGATTGAGCCTTTTCTCCTCTCCTGTTCAGGCAGTGTGGAGGGGGGAGGAGGGATATCTGCTGGCAGAGTCTTGTAAATTAAGTGAAATCTACCCTCCTAGATTCGCTCCTGGCTCCCCACTAGATGCTGCTTACCTCCTATCCTATGGCAGTAGAAGAGGCACTGGAGAGCAGGCGGAGTGCAGCTGTATCACTCTGCCACCTATAGTAAGAGATCACTTGCTGGAACTATAGAGGAAGCATCTGGTCCTGGGGGCACAGTCATGCTGTACGCGGCAGCCCCAGCTCTTAAAGGGGATGTACAGGTACACCCATTTGCCCACCGCTGCCATTGTGCCGACGTATATCGGCGTGCAGCGGTCGGCAAGTGGTTAATTTGGCATTCCTACATGGCTGCAGATGCAGAAAATTTTAAATGTATCTTGTATGTAGATGATATATATATATAGATATCTATCTATCTATCGATCTATCTATAGAGTCAAAGACAAATCTTTTCAGAACTTTTTCCACCTTTAGCCCTGGTTCACACTGGAGCGTTTTGACGTGCGATTTGACATGGCAAATTGGCGTCAATGGCACCATCCTAATCAGTGCGACACCGCATCTGCGACGCCACATTTATTTAATTTTTTTGGGTTGGGGGGCTTTAGTGAAATATTAGAGGTCTAAACAGACCCCTGATTTTTCACTTTTGAGAAATGGACTGTAGAAATTCCCCAGGGCCTTTCTTTGCAGCCTCAGCTGCACTGGGTGGTGAATGAATAGGAAGGGCTCTGGGCTGAGTGGTTTCCTGTTCAGTCACAAACTGAAACATAGTAAACACAGTTTACTATGTTTCAGTTATGAATGGACACAGATGTGATCAGTACCGGTCACCCACTGTGTTCATTCAGAAAATAAAAAGGCCTGTATATGACATATTTACCAGCCCCTTCCCCTGCTCTCCATCCTAAAACATAACCTGTAGCAGCCGGTGGGAGAGGGGAGAAGGTAAGCCAGCAGTGGGGGGGGGACACGTGGGGGGGACATGGGGGATTGGCACCACACAGCGCACACCTGGAACACTCCGTGCACACGACTATGGCAGGAATGACTCTTGTTTATCCAGTATTGTTCTTTTTTACAATAAACTAATTTATTTTTACCCACCTAGATTCGCCCCTGGCTCCCCACTAGATGCTGCTTACCTCCTATCCTATGGCAGCAGAAGAGGCACTGGAGGGCAGGCGGAGTGCAGCTGTATCACTCCGCCACCTATAGTAAGAGATCACTTGCCGGAACTATAGAGGGAGCATCGGGAAATGCGGCCAGCTGTCAGCTTACTCCGTGGCTGCAGTTCTCATAAGGGGAGTCTAGGGGGTATACTTACCAATCAAAATGGTCTCACTGGCAGCACTGTCACTGCCAGTGAGTGTCCATTAGCAAACCCAGCATTTTCCCTAGAAAGAAGCCCTGGCTGTCACAGGGGGGATTAGGGTGTGCCCAGGCACACCCGGCACACCCCGTGTGCATGCCTGTGCCCTTATCCCTTTATTTATTGAGCACCACTTTATAGTTCCTTTATGGCATACCCTTAGTTGCCAAGAAGTAACGGATTTTTTGTTTTAATAAGACTGCAAGTGTCCTGAATTGATCGGCATTTTCTGTTTAATATTGCCCTCATAGCCAATAGTCTTCTGCTTTCCCGGCCTTGACTACAGAATCAGCAGCTGCTTCTCATCGTGTTCAACATTTTACATTTTTCTTTTACTTCTCTTTAAAATTATAGTAATTATTATTATTATCTTGTATTCTTTGAATTACAACAGTTGGCTGAAGCCAGTCAGGCAACCAAAAAGTATTTGAAATATATTACAATAAATTGCTCATCTTCTTTTCCTTCATGAATATCCATTGGCGGTTAAATCAGATTTTTGTTGAGTTGAGGCTGTCATAGTGAATGTGAATACAGTCTAACCAAGGAGCTCTCTGTCTTTATCTAATCTCTGGGGAGAATTGATATCTAGAGATTAAAACATTTCAAGACTAGAAAATGGAGATGGGATGGCAATTATGTATTTATGTATATCTACATTTATCTAATATCTGGGCTATGAATGTAATTGGCCGTACTGTATGCATGTATGTGTCGTGATCTATATTCTTACTGGAATTACAAATGTCATCAACCAAACAGCTATACGCTCACAAGTAACAGGCACAGAAAGAAAAACTTTGACAGCTAAAATTACTAGATTGGCCTTAAAAAGAAAAAAAAAACACCACAGAATGTTCCTTTATATACAAATTGTGGTATGCTTTTTAATTCACCAATATAACTGCACAGAATGTGTTTAACCACTTCAGCCCCGGAAGATTTTACCCCCTTCCTGACCAGAACACTTTTTGCGATTCGGCACTGCGTCACTTTAACTGACAATTGTACGGTCGTGTGACATTGCACCCAAACAAAATTGACATCCTTTTTTTTCCCCACAAATAGAGCTTTCTTTTGATGGTATTTGATCACCTCTGTGGCTTTTATTTTCTGCGCTATAAACAAAAAAGAGCGACAATTTTGAAAAAAAAACGCAATATTTTTTACTTTTTACTATAATAAATATCCCCCAAAAATATATATAAAAAAATATTTTTTTTTTTTCCTCAGTTTAGGCCAATATGTATTCTTCTACATATTTTTGGTAAAAAAAATATGCAAAAAGTGTATATTGATTGGTTTGCGCAAAAGTTATAGCGTCTACAAAATAGGGGATAGTTTTATGGCATTTTTATTATTAATTTTTTTATTAGTAATGGCGGTGATCTGCAATTTTTATCGGGACTGCGACATTATGGTGGACACATCGGACACTTTCGACACTATTTTGGGACCATTGTCATTTATACAGCGATCAATGATATAAAAATGCACTGATTACTGTGTAAATGACACTGGTAGGGATAGGTCGCCATTGTGCCGACGTATATCGGCGTGCAGCGGTCGGCAAGTGGTTAATTTGGCATTCCTACATGGCTGCAGATGCAGAAAAATTTAAATGTATCTTGTATGTAGATGATATATATATATATATATATAAATATAGATATCTATCTATCTATCTATCTATCTATATATATATATATATATATATATATATATATATATATATATATACAGTGGATATAAAAAGTCTACACACCCCTGTTAAATTATCAGCTTTCTGTGATGTAAAAAAATGAGTCAAAGATAAATCTTTTCAGATTTTTTTCCACCTTTAGCACTGGTTCACACTGGAGCGTTTTGACGTGCGATTTGACATGGCAAATTGGCGTCAATGGCACCATCCTAATCGGTGCGACACTGCATCTGCGACGCCACATTTATTTAATGGACTGTAGAAATTCCCCAGGGCTTTTCTTTGCAGCCTCAGCTGCACTGGGTGGTGAATGAATAAGAAGGGCTCTGGGCTGAGTGGTTTCCTGTTCAGTCACATCAACTGAACAGCATCAACTGATGCATAGTAAACACAGTTTACTATGTTTCAGTTATGAATGGACACAGATGTGATCAGTACCGGTCACCCACTGTGTTCATTCAGAAAAGAAAAAGGCCTGTATATGACACATTTACCAGCCCCTTTCCCTGCTCTCCATCCTAAAACATAACCTGTAGCAGCCGGTGGGAGAGGGGAGAAGGTAAGCCAGCAGTGGGGGGGGGGACACGTGGGGGGGACATGGGGGATTGGCACCACACAGCGCACACCTGGAACACTCTGTGCACACGGCTATGGCAGGAATGACTCTTGTTTATCCAGTATTGTTCTTTTTTACAATAAACTAATTTATTTTTTTCAATTTTCTAATATGTAAGTGTGGTAAATTTTTTGTTTAAAGAATAGGTGTTGGTTATTCAGGAACACTTGCAAACATAAACTGATACAAAGCACAAAAAAGTAACAAGTTAACAGCTTGCAAATAAAATAAACCAATACAGAAACGTTTTAACATTAATACATAAATGCATCAAAAAATGTCTTAGCAATATAATATATAATTCCGCATAGACTTCTTCTATTTTTAACAGTGATTCTAATCAATCAAGCTTGCAAAATCTTCTATGCCTGTCACACTTTGAGGTTAATTTACTAAAGCAGTGGTCCCCAACCTTTTTGGCACTGGGGACCGGCTGCGTGGAAGAAAATTGTGCCAAGGAACGGGGGGGGGGGGGGGGTCACATGGGGGGTAAATGATTTTTCGTGGGCAGTGGCTGGTGTTAGCGCTTCAATCATCATGTCGCAATGCTTGATATGGTGTCAGGGTGATTGAAGGGCATTCTTTTTATTGTTACATTGTAGTGATCAATTAAATAGTTCAACTCAACATAATGCAGAGCCCTGAGCATGTCACTTGCCACTGTCGTCGCCTGCCACCAGATGTGGATTGTCACTTGCCACACCACCTGCCACAAGATGTGGATTGTCACTTGCCACACCACCTGCCACAAGATGTGGATTGTCACTTGCCACGTTGTCCATCACCAGATGTGGAATGTCATTTGCCACCTCACCTGTCACGTTCTCTGTCACCAGATGCAAAATGTCACTTGCCACGCCACCTGCCACATTGCCTATCACCAGATGCGGAATGTCACCTGCCACGTCACTTGCCTCATTGCCTGTCACCAGATGCAGAATGTCCCTTGCCACGCCACCTTCCACATTGCCTGTCACCCAACGCGGAATGTCACTTGCCATGTCACCTGCCACGTTGCCTGTCACCAGATGCGGAATGTCACTTGCCACGTCACCTGCCACGTTGCCTGTCAATAGATGCGGAATGTCACCTGCCACGCCACCTGCCACGTTGCCTGTCACCAGATGCGGAATGTCACTTGCCACCCTGCCTGCCACCACTGCATTGGTGGCAGCACTGGTCCATTTAGCACAGAGGCAGGCCTCTGTGCAGTGGTAGGTTCTGAATGAAGGCAGAGGAACAGTGATGCAGGGTGGGCAGTGAGAGATGATGTTATCTCTCTGTTCCCCACCGCACCTCTGACACTGAGGCTGACAGGACACTGGCTGTGAGGGCAGAAGAGCGGTGATGCGGGGGGCGGAGAGAGATGATGTTGTCTCCGCTTGCCGGCTCAGTTCTTCCATCCACCGCTCTCATATGCCAGCTGCTCGGCTGTCTCATGATTAATGATGTCTTGAAAGGTGCCTGCACTTTCCTGCCGTGCAACATGTTGGGCCCCTTTCTGCCCCCTTTTTGCCCACTATGGGTTGTGCTGGGGAATAGATGTGGTTGGCCGGGTGCCGGGCAGGACCAGCACAGGTTTCTAATAAGTAGAGTATGAAAGCTATATGTACGTGGGCATGTGGATATGCGTTTACGTTTGCATGTATGGGTGTTAGGCCTGAGGGTATGTTTATGTATGTATTTGTGTATGTATGTCTGTCAGATATGGATATGTGTGTGTCAGGATATGGGTGTATCTGTGTACTATATGCTTTATACTTGTATTTACATGCTTCCTTAGGTTTACATATAGGGTTTCCTCTTTAGTGTCCTTTAGTTTCGCTGAAGGTAGTATCCAATATATTTTGTAAACTGTATACTTCAGGCTTTTAGGGGGACATCAGCCACGAAGCTGAACCAACACACAGTTCCCTGTGTGCAATGGCAGCACTGGCAGTATCAAATGGTATCAATCTTTCATTCTATCATATACTGCCACACAAGATTGACTATCAGGTCACATATAGATATAATAGAAGCTACAAGCTACTAGAAGCTATTATGCAGGTCTAAATGGCCATCTGAATCAGGAGGAATGTAGTGTGTGTATTGTTCTTTTTTCGGTTCTTCCTTTTCTTCCTTCCAAGGGGAAGAGATAAAGGGTAAATGATTTTTTATTGTTCAATCTATCTTTTTTGTTTTGTTGTTGGCTCAATGAAACATGAGTCACACCAGGGTAGCTGGAATACTGCCTTATGGCCGACGGCAGGGTACCCATAGGGAATACGTCCATGCCATAGTGCATGGTAGACCCTCAGTTTTCCGTTTTAATAGCTACCTAAGGGATAAATCTCTCTTTTTTTTCCCTCTTCTTTTTTTCTCAGGTGCTAGGGCAGGAGATATAGGCTGTAGGATGTAGACTAGAAATATGGTCTGAGCGTCTCCGCCTCTGTAGTCGTGTTCCACTTTCCCCCAAATAGGTTTGTGCCCCCCCCCCCTGCTCTCCCTTCTAGGACAATTTTTTAAATGTATTTTTTGTTTGGGAGGGGACCGCAGGGGTGGGTAGGCTCTATATATAGCCACTTTAGTATAGGTTTTTTTTTTTTTTTCAGTTCTCTCTGCTATCCCCTTTCGGCTGGTGCATTGGATGTAAATGATGGGATTCGCTATGACTAATGTAAGATGTGTATCCTTGAACGTCAATGGGTTGAATATTCCCAAGAAAAGAACAACAGTCCTGTGTGAACTCTGGTGTATGAGGGCACAGGTTGCATTTATACAAAAAACAAATTTTCAATTTGGAAAGATACCTAAACTTTACAACCAGCGATACTCACAGGTATTCCATAGTACATCCCCTGTCTCTAAGACAAGGGCATCCTGTTTTCAGGGTCGGTGTCATGGTCTCCTGTCGATCAGAAGAGTAATCAGGAAGGACGCTATTTGTTTTTTAAAGGAGATCTGGCCGGCCGCAGCGTCCCGTTAGCCTCTATCTACTTACCTAATCAAGCACAGTTGAGCTGTCTAAATGAAACTCTCAATGTCTTACAGGGCTTTATGGAAGGGGGATTGATTATAGGAGGAGATCTTAACATAGCCCTTGACCCACTGATAGACACCTCCAGGTCATCCACTCACTTGTTATATTCTTATCTTAGACGAGTGGTAGACGTCTGGCGGGTCCATCATCCAACTGACCGCGACTATACTTTTTTTTCATTCCCACATGACAGCTACTCTCGAATAGACTATGTAATTGTCTCCCTTTTCTTTTACCAGATGTAGTAAGCTCACCAATTGGCATACAGACTTTGTCTGACCATTCTCGGACCGTAATAGATCTACGTTTAGATACTCCCGAAACTAGACTCTGGGTGTGGAAACTCAATGAATAATTGATCCAGGAAGGCCCACTGAGAAAGGAACTTTCCCTGGCCCTGGCCAGAACTTTCTCTGAAAACGATTCGGAGGATATTTCCCCGTTGACACTATGGGAAACCCATAAATGTGTGATGCGAGGTCCGCTGATTCAAAAGTCGACAGAACTGTGGAAAAATAGGCAGGCCACACTTCAAAATCTGTTAAATCTGCTATCAAACTTAGAATCCATGCAGAAAAAATCTCTCACTCTCACTGTAGCAATAGGTTCAGTGAGAAAAATTGGACTCTTTGCTCATGCACAACTCTAAGACACAGTTTCACAGGGTCAGAAACGGGTATTATGAACATAGAAATAAATCAGGTAAACTGCTGGCCCACTTGCTCAGGGAAATCTCTCGTAGAAATTACATCCCACATATTGACACCAGTAGAGGGAAACGCTGTAATATGTCCCGTGAAATATCTGAAGTCTTCTGAGAAGTTATAAAGGGAAGAATAATATTATCGACCCCTTTATCTATGGATCAGTCTGTGGAAAAGCAACAGTTGATTCGGGAATATTTATCCTCTTCGGGTCTTCCATTGATACCTGAGGAGGCGCACAAATCAATGAATGCTCCCATCTCAACCGAGGAGAACCTGGTCTCTATTAAGTTACTTAAACCGCATAAGGCGCCTGGCCCAGAGGGCTATACGGCAGCTTACTATAAGGAATTCGCCTTAATCTTAGCACCGAGATTCATACAAACGTTTAATTCCATTCTGGCAGACCAGCCGTTATCCAAGGACACGCTTAGGGCATATATCACAGTGATCTCTAAAGAGGGTAAGGACCACGCCCAGTGCATGAATTACCGACCTATCTCTTTGTTAAATGTGGATTTGAAGATTCTTACATGTATTTTGGCGCCAAGACTTCAACCTCACCTCCAGAATGTCATCCACCCTTATCAAGGCAGGTTTATGCCTAGTAGGAGGCGAAGGATAACACTACCAGAGCTCTTGACATCATACATCTGGTTCATTCTCGTAAAATACCTCTATGTATGCTCTCCTCTGACACAGAGAGGGCTTTTGACAGGGTGGATTGGACTTTTCTGAAGGAGACTGTCAGGGGATGTTATACACAACATCCAATGCAGGTGATCATTGGCTGCACCAAGGAATCAGGGACAAGCGAGTAAATGAATAAAAAAGTATGTTTATTGTTAATGATAAAGACACACATGAAATCAAGACAGAAAACCAAAAACAAGTAAATGGTGAACACAGCAAACCCCCAAACCCACCTAACTACCTATCTAACTAATATAATACATGAGCAAGGAAACAAACATGAAATAAAAAATAAGGCATGGGCAAAAGCAACAAGGGAACAGAAACCAGGAATAATGAAGCAGACCAAGGAGCAAGGAACGGGAAACAGGACTCAAGGACAGGATACACAAACGGGGTCCAGGAACAAACAGGAACAGGCTGGAACAAGAGCAGGTACTGGCAGGGACAAGGGCTTAGCAGAGGAATTCTGAAGCACTGAGGCTAGTTCAGAGCGGGTTTCTATAGTCCAGCAAACCCATGACAGGTGTGCTTGATGGCAAGTCTGAAGTTCAGGCAGGGAGACACCCGCTGGTGGCCACCGGAATTACACCCTTTTGGTGCTGAATGTAATAGTGCCACCAGCTGGTGAAACCGGAGATGACACCGTTCCTGACAGAGACGCTTATACATATTGAAGTTGGGAAGGCCTTTAGCAAATGAATAGGTGTAATATATTCCACCCCGTCTGTGGCTGTCAGAATCAACGAGGTACAGTAGGTGACTGCAATATTGTGTCAATCTCGCCGCTGTTATCGGCGAAATTGACACCTGTGAGCCCTGTTGCGGGAGCCAGTATAAAAAAAATGGTGTGGGGGTCCCCTCCAAAATCCATACCAGACCCTTATCCGAGCATGCAGCCCGGCCAGTCAGGAAAGGGGGTGGGGATGAGCGAGCAGCCCCCCTACCCCAAAGCACCTTGTCCCCATGGTGATGAGGACAAAGGCCTCTTCCCGACAACCCTGGCCGTTGGTTGTCGGGGTTTGCGGGCGGGGGGGCTTATCAGAATCCAGGAGCACCCTTTAATAAGGGGACCCCCAGATCCCGGCCCCCTACCCTATGTGAGTATGGGGGTAGATCGTACTCCTACCCATTCACCTGGGGGAAAAAGTGTCAATAAAAAAACACACTAGACTGGTTTTTAAAGTAATTTATTAGGCAGCTTCGGGGGTCTCTTTCGACTCCTCCGCTCTCTCCTGCCTCTTCTCCCAGTCTTCGGTTCTTCTCCCGCTCTCTGGTTCTTCTGCCGGGCTCCTCCGATATCCTCTGCTCTTTTGCCACTCTTTTGCTAGCGTTGGCCCGGTCTTCTCCGTTGTCTTCTTCCCTCTTCTCTTCTACCGATGTTGACATGACTCTCTCTCCCGTTGGAATGCCGTGTGTGCTGTGCGCAACGACTTATATAGGCATGGGGCGTGGTCACCGGGTGATGTCACCCGGTGACCCCGCCCCTTATGATGTCACAGTCCCATCATGCCCCGGGTGCGAGATATTATTAAACAACTCACTGAACTTGATTTGTGATTAGACCCAGCCAGCTATCTTCTCCACCTCTCAGATTTTTCAAAGTGTAAATATAAAAAATCAATGGTGGCCTACCTTTTGAATGCGGCTAAGGACTGCATTACGACCCTATGGAAGCAGGAATCACCTCCCTTGATCTCGCTTTGGCTTACTAAAATAGCTGACATGCACGCTATGGGAAATGTTACTGCAACAATGCAAGGCAAAGAGCAGAAATTTAACAAAAAATGGTCCAATTGGTCTCTCTTTACCTGTTCCAGGGAGTATAGCCATGCTCTAGTGGAGGGGGATTAGGAGTCTTTCTATATCTTATATATATATATATATATCATTTTTTTATTTTTATTTTATTTATTTATTTACTTTTTTTTTTGGACTACTGGAAAGTCAGGACGCCAGATCCCTGACAGTCTGTTAACATTGTTACTATAAAACTGGTAATATGACTGTATGATTTTGTGTGCCAACACAGGAAATTATTTCTGTTTAAGCCCTATCTCAAGGTCTATATGCAATTGCTTTTTTTTGTGTCTGTCCGTGTAAAAGCTGTTTTTTTTGGTTTTCTCTTTAAAATAAAATAAAGAATGTAAACAAAAAACATTACACATTATCCAGTGATTCCACCACCTCCGTGGAAACAGCGCACTCACCAGAGCATAATGACCTCTATATTTCATGAAGTTCGTAAACTATTAGAATGTCATCTACTTTGCGATCTTATCTTCCAACCTTTAGATGTTCTCCATAAAAGCTTTTTCATCACAGAAGGATTTTCTATCTTGACAAAGTCCTTCTCACCAGACAAATCATACATCACCTCATATATAGCTTTTTTATTTTCTTTATCTCTTGTTTTTGCTTCTTATCCAAGTAGGTTCTTAACCCTCATTTTGCCGTAGACACCCAATGGATTGCCCAGTATGCCCCCACACCATATCTTCTTCATCAAATTTTCAACATCATCACATAACAACAAATATTAGGTAATGGTATGACTTAAAAGATGTCATTAGCTTTTTCTTACTTTACATATGGATAACTAGGAATGTAATTGTAATTTTTTCAGGTGCATGCACCTCAAAACTCCCATTTCCACATTTTCCTTATAATGACTATATTATGGGGAGGTGGTGCATTCTAATTAGAACCCCTATCCTTGGATAAAAATGTATTGTTCTCTAGGAACATAACTGCTGCAAGATAATCATGAGGATTTTATCATATTTATTTATCTAAAAATGAAGAATCACAAATACAGAAGCTGTAATATTGGGGTTCAGCATGTTAGCTGACAATATCAAGTCCATTTATCCCCTTTAATTTCATGCTTAAATATGCAGAGAATTATGCTTCATTATTCATAGATCAAGTCCCATACAGTACCCCCAGTTTTTGATTATCGTACCCCATGTGGGTATGGATACCCCCATTTACAAATTCATACAGCTCTCTCCTATTGTTCCTTGTTATAGCTATCTTATGAAGATAGCTCACAGAAGGGTATCTGTGAGTGCCAAGCCAGGGACCCAGCAAGGAGTGAGCTTGAGGAAGATACTGAGTGCTAACAGTGAAAGAGTTCAAGGGATCCAGTGGCCATTGGATCTGGAGTCTGGTGAGAGACTGGGAGTTCATTGAGCGAAGATCCACAGTGAGTGATTGTGGAGTAAACAGGGAACTGTTTGTGTTGTCAATAGTTGAATATACTACCGTTAGTAACTACTACAAGACTGTTGCCATAGTAGGAGACAACGGTCTAAGCTGTCTTTCTATAGAAGTCTTGGAGTCTGCTAATTATCATTGCATCTGCTTAAGGGTGTCCTAACCCTAACCCTCTCTCCTTCAGTTCTGTTCAAGAGACAGTAAATCTCTTTTTGCATTCTAAAAGTGTCTGGCACCCACCATTTCATCTTTCATTACACCCACCATGCCTTGCAGCCCACTCTACTCTGAAGGATGTCGGCTGTCCGTAACTCTGGAGGTCATCATTAGGCCTCCTGGGCCCCAGGACTTTGCTATAAATGAATACTTTGCATGTGTAACAAGCCTTTACTAGCTAGGTTATCTTCAGTAAATCATGTGGGCTTTGGTTACTTTACATTACAGAATACTTTATATTAGACCGTAGAGCTTTTTTAAATTATCTGGATGTGTCACTTTCATCAAAAATTTAAAAATAACAGGTTTATTCATTTTATAATAGTGGAAGGAGCTATGCAAATTATTTATTTTTGCTCCTGGGCAACCTGTGCATCCAGAACTGCCGGTTTATAGCTCAGATACAGCATAACATTATAAAGATATTTTATACAGCTTTATTTGTGGCTTGATGGCCATCATTTGTTCAGAGCTTGCAAACCATGGCTTCCATTAAGTAGTGCCAGTAAGAAAATATAAGTAAACAGATTACGATGCGTTTGGCTCGAATAAACCAAAAAGCCCTTTATTAAATCAGTTCAAAGAATAGTAAAGCTTTCTTCATATCAGGATGGATGGAATCCAATTCATTTGAGTGTACTGATTTAAAAAAATGTGAAAATATCCTCCATGTATATGTTCTTGGTCCTTTGTGATTTGATTTTTTTTAATAACTTCAGGTGGGCAGTAGATCTGAGTATTGCTGGACACATACATCCTGATGTGTTCCACCATAGAGTGCTTCCAACATAGGAATATCTGTGGTTGGTCCTGTCAAGATGTGGACAGATAAAAGTGATGCATTGCTCTAGTTCAGGGGTCTCCAAACTTTCTAAACAAAGAAGCAGTTTACTGTCCTTCAGGCTTCAAGGAGGCTGGACTGTGGCCAGTGGAAGTAGAAAATACCCTATCATTGGTATTATTGGGGAGCATTGCCCCATTGTTGGTATCATGGGAAGGAATAGTGGCCCATCATTGGTATTAGTGGGAGGAAGAGTGCCCCATCATTGGTGTCAGTGGGAGAAAGCGTGCCCCATCATTGATAATAGTGGGAGAAATAGTGTTTGATATTTGATATTAGATGGAAAAATAGTGCCCTATTATTGGTATTAGTGGGAGGAATAGTACCCCATTGTTGGTGTCAGTGACAGGAAGTATGAACCATCATTGGTGTAAATGAAAGCAATAGTGCCCTATTGTTGGTATCAGTGACAGGAATTATAAACCATCATTGGCATCATTGGGAGGAATAGTGCCTTGTATCATTGTATCAGTGGGAGTAATGGTGCCCCAAGGGCTGGATAAAGGCAAGCAAAGGGCCAAATCCGGCCCCCAGGCTTCAGTTTGGAGACCACTGCTCTAGTTTGTCAGGGAGGTCCATGAGTGACATCAAAATATACAGAATAATGACCACTTTTTCATGGTGTTACATGAATGGCAAACTTTGGCCATTTACTTCCACCTGGAGCTTAGAACCACAGAAAATACTGACACAAACAGGACAATAGCAAATAAAGCAATAAAGGAAACCTGCATAGAGAGAATATAGAGGCTGCTATTGCTGACCTCGACTTTTGAAGATGACCGTTGCCTGTCTGTCACCCTAGCCCAGCAGTTTCATACTTTTTAAAGCACTGCTCAGTCAACGGCAGAGAAAATGTTAAAGCCAGAGGCAGATAGGCAGATAGGCAACTTATATTTTTAGAAGAGGGTCAGCAATTACAGTCTTTATATTTCTCCTAATAAAGGTTTAATTCAAATCTGAACTCTAGGCAGATATAAAAGACACACATTAAAGCAGTATTAAACCCAAAAGCAAACATTTTTTTCATATTGCAGCTTACCAATTCTTATATGAATTTGTTTCCTTTTTCAGACTTTCTTTCTTCTATCTTTTCTTGTGGTGATTCAGCCAGCAAGTCTCTTGTTTTACAACAGAAAAGCTCTCTTGCAGTTACAGGGATGAGACAAACCATTTAACATTGACAGAGTTGCTTGATCTGCTTTGATCAGCTTTCATTTATGTAAACCCTTTATTCCAAAAGAAATTGTAACTGATTATAAAGTGTGAGCTGGAGTTTGGCTTCAATTTGTTATTGTACTAAATCTGCTAGTACATCTAACACTCTCCTCACCAGTGGCAGCCCGTCCATTGAGGGTGCAGGGGTGCCGCCCCCCGATCCATGCACCCAGCCCCTAATCTACATGCAGGGCACCAGATGCATGGATTCCAATGTTTTTTTTTTTTTTTTTAGAAGCACATGATTGGCTTGAAAAAGGGTGGTCTCGGGCGCAGAGCATTGGGCCCCAAGCCCACCCTTTTGTGTGACATTAGCGAATTAATATTCGCTAATGTCTTCCTGTTTCTCCTCCCAGACAATCAGGAAGCAGGTCCTAAGACCCGATTGGCTGGAAGTCCTAAGACCCAATTGGCCGCAAGTCCTAACTCCTGACTGGCCGAGAGGAGAAGCGACCGCCGGGACTTGGGAGGAGACACGGGGGAAAGCCGCCACCTGGACGGGGTAAGTGCGGGGTTGGCGAGCGGCCTGGCGAGCGCCGGGAGGGTGGTTGGCTTTATGTAGCTGGCTGGCTGGGAGGGCCGCGGGCGCCCCTCTCCCCAAGAAAATTGAGCACCGGGCTCCACTGCTCCTCACCCCAGACTGACAATGTTGCTGTTCAAAGATGCCCCTTGTGCTCATCCATCCGGAGTGGGGGCACTCTAATACAGGAGGTGTGTTACTGGCCAGATCACCAGGTAAAAACAGAGGGGAAAAAAGACTAGAAATTATTTTTTAAGAGAAAGCAGTATATGTACCTGAATTTGTTCTGGTATCAGCCTCTGGTAGGCCCGGACATGATAGCTGAATTGTGATAGGAAGTAGTGATACAAGAAGCTAATCGGTTCATATAAAGGCAAGGAACTTGCTCATGTGAGGAGAAAGCAGAGTGGCAATATAATGAGCTCATCGCTGTGCTGCATCTCCTTTCACTATCCAGTCAAGGGCTGGGGCAGGTCCAAGAAGACGTGGATTCAGAGGAAGTGGGTTTGAATAATGCTGGCTATCAGACTGCAGACATCTAGTGGCAGGAAAAAAAAGTACTGCATGGGACATCTCTGGGTTGAATATGAATATTCTAGCAAAAGCCTAATTTGTAATTAATCTTCTATAGGATTATTCAATTGAGCTTGTTATTTTTGGCTGCAGTTCTGCATTAAGACATACCGATCTTTGTTAACATTAGTATTTGGTTTATGTATAATGCATAGCTAGAGTCCTGCTTTAAATTCCTTTCACAATTTAATGTAACAGTAGCTAAAGCAACCTTAAAATACATGCATTTTTAATACATAGATCTTATTTTCAGCATTCATTTACTACTTATAGCTGTTTATTACTGATGTGTAGTGTAATGCCCTGTACACACGAGCAGAATGTCCAACAGAAAAAGTCAGACGGAAGCTTTTCATCATATATTCCGATCGTGTGTATGCCTCTTCGGACTTCTTTTTTCGAAAATTCTGACGGATCTAGAAATGGAACATGTTCTAAATATTTCAGACGGAACCAATTCCTATCGGGAAAAACGATCGTCTGCTGTTCCGACACATGCTGTGAAGCAAGTACGAGACGGAAGCTATTGGCTACTGGCTATTGAACTTCCTTTTTCTAGTCCCATCGTACGTGTTGTACGTCACCTCGTACTGGACGGTCGGACCTTGGGTTGACCATGTGTAGGCAAGACCGCTTGAATGGAATTCCGTCGGAGTTCTGTCGGAGAAACCTTCGGAGTTTGTTCCGACGGCAAAACTGGTCGTGTGTAAACGGCATTAGGTGTTTGCAGTCACTGCTGCAGGTAGTTTTAATGTGTGTGTGTGTGTGTGTGTAGATGGTTGGCTTAGGAAATTATACATATACATACAATTTTATGCCCTTGTTTATTCTCAAATTACTAAAGTTATTTTTAGAGTACTGCTTTTTTTTTTTTAACCATAATGCAATGCATGGGCTATGAAATATGGCCAACAGGTTTAAAAGAACCAATAAGGAAGCTTTTGGCAAGCCCCCCATTATAAAAGGATGGGGGGGGGGGCTGTTATAGGCACAGCTTTTTTCTGCCTATAACAGTTCGCAGGAACTCCCCATTTCTGAGTCATGCCTTGTCGCCACCTCTACCCACCTCCTGCACCATTCCTTGGTTCCACCCCCTACCCACCTCCCAGTACTTCCCCTTTTAGAGAATACAGAACCATGTAACTATTGTGGTACTAAGTAATTTGTATGGAATGTGTTAATGGTAACAAGAAAAGCAGTAATATAGATCCCATGCAGCCAGCAACAATAGATCCCTCCAGCAACAATGGACCACCCTCAACAAAATACCCCTCTCACAGCAACAAAAGATCCCCAGCAGCAACAACAGATCTCTCTGCAGCCAGCATCACTAGACCCCCCCCCCGGCAAGAATGGACCACCAGCAACAAAATACCCACACCCCCAGCAACAATAGACAACAGCAGCAACAACAGATCTCCCTGCAGCCAGCATAAATAGACCCCTCCCTCAACTGTAGACCCCACCCCCAGCAACAATAGGGCCCCCAACAGAAACAACAGACCTCCCCAACAACAACAGAACCCTCCTGCAAAAACAGATCTTCTCCAGCAACAATAGATCCCCTAGCAGCTAGTATCAATAAAATTTGCACCCCTTGCCATTACATACATTTAGTACTGGAGGTGCCAGGACTCCGCCCCCCCCCGCTTTCCCCGCTAAAAATAATCCCTGGTTATAGGGAAAGGTGACAAACTGCATTGGGAGAAATAAGGGTCACGGTACTTTAATTCTGTTTGCTAGCTCTTTGGGCAACCAACCTCATTGCTGTATTTTTTGTTTTTATTATTGAGGACACACTGTCTTTTTTTTTTTGTTGATTTGAGGTCAGTGGCCTGTTTTAGCTGCTGTCCTATTCATAGCAAACATTTTTGCTATTGACTTTTGATCTAGGGAGTAGTATTTTAGGATTTTAATCTGTTTTGGGGATTTATTGGTTTTTACTTTAAGTTGATGGGCTTTACCACCTGCCGACCATATCACTTAGATATACGGCAGCAAGGCGGCTTTATTGCGCTGGATCACATACCTAGTGCATGACCCAGCACTTCCTAGTTGAGGGAGTACAGGTGTGCCACCAGTGGCCCACTCCTGCTCTGATTATACACAGCGGGAGCTGATCACTGGGTACCGCGGACTCAGATTCATTACACAGCAAGAACGGCAGTCTGTCTATGTAAACAAGGCAGATTATCATTCTGTCAGTAGGGAAGGTATTGATCCGGTGTTCCTGCAAAGCGGGAACATGGATCGATGCCTTCCCTAAGTAAAAGAACCTCCCATAGTTTAGTAAAACACTGGCTAGGCAAACATTTAACCCTTTGATTGCCCCTGATTTTAACCCCTTCCCAGCCAGTGTTATTAGTACAGTGACTGTGCATATTTATAGCACTGATCACTGTATTAGTGTCACTGGTCCCCAAAAAGTGTCAAAAGTGTCAGTTATTGCCCGACTGTCTGCCGCAATATCACAGTCCCACTATAAGTCGCTGATCGCCGCCATTGCTAGTATAAAAAAATATATATCCCATAGTTTGTACAGTAGATGCAAATCAATCAATATACTCTTATTGGGATTTTTTTTTTACCAAAAATGTGTAGCAGAATACATATTGGCCTAAATTGATGAAGAATTTTTTTTTTTTTTTTATTGGATGTGTTTTATAGCAGAACATTCAAAATACTGCTTTTTTTCAAAATTGTCAGTTTTTTTGTTTATAGTGCAAAAAATAAAAACTGCAGAGGTGATAAAATACCACCAAAAGAAAGCTCTATTTGTGGGAAAAAAAGCACATCAATTTTTTTTGAGTACAGTGTCACACCACCGCACAATTGTCAGTTAATGTAACGCAGTACCATATCGCAAAAAATGGCCTGGCCATGAGGGGGGTAAATCCTCCAGGGGTCAAATAGTTAAATTTAAGGTTACATTTTTTTTTTTTTGCTGCAAGTCTTTCCATAAATAAATAGGCTTTTATTTTAGAGGTGGTATTTTGGGGTTTACATTTCTTTGTGTGTGTTTTTTTTAAATTTTATGTTGATAGGGCCTTTTTAAGTTTAGAGTGTTTAAAGTGGAGAATTCACTCGTTACTGATCATCTGTTCATTAAGCTACCTATTGTTGGCAGCAAGCTGCACCTAAGCCACCTCCCAATATATCATCATGCTTTTTTTCAAAATTGTCAGTTTTTTTGTTTATAGTGCAAAAAATAAAAACTGCAGAGGTGATAAAATACCACCAAAAGCAAGCTCTATTTGTGGGAAAAAAAGGACATCAATTTTTTTTGAGTACAGTGTCACACCACCGCACAATTGTCAGTTAATGTAACGCAGTACCATATCGCAAAAAATGGCCTGGCCATGGGGGGGGGGGGGGGGGTAAATCTTCCAGGGGTCAAATAGTTAAATTTAAGGTTACAATTTTTGGGGGGGGTTTTTTGCTGCAAGTCTTTCCATAAATAAATAGGCTTTTATTTTAGAGGTGGTATTTTGGGGTTTACATTTCTTTGTGTGTGTTTTTTTAAATTTTATGTTGATAGGGCCTGTTTAAGTTTAGAGTGTTTAAAGTGGAGTATTCACTCGTTACTGATCATCTGTTCATTAAGCTACCTATTGTTGGCAGCAAGCTGCACCTAAGCCACCTCCCAATATATCATTCATATTTAATGCACCCCATTATCTCCATAATGAAAAAATAGAAGTTAGGCATACACCAGTTAGGCCTATTATTTAATATTGAAACTGTCCTGTTGCTGGCCAATTGTACATGACTATATCCTCTGCAGTATATTATTTTATGTAGTAAAATCCCTGGCTGTGGTTTTTGTCTCTAGTAAATATGTGCCAAGCCTTGTGCACTACAATTGTCTTGCTGCTGGTAAATTTAACACTACTGCATCATCTGCAGTTTCTTAATTCTTATAAAAAAGCCCCATCCTGTGCACATAGGGGTTAATTTACTAAGGCAACTAGAGTGTGCACTTTGCAGGTGCAGTTGTTCCAGAGCTTAGTAAATGAGGTAACACTTCACTTTGCTAAGAATACCCAATCACATGCAAGGAAAAAAGAACAGCATTTTTGCTTGCATGTGATTGGATGATGAAAGTCAGCAGAGCTTCTACTAATTTACTAAGCACTGGAGAAACTGCTCTTGAAGAGTCTATTTGCCTTTAGTAAATCAACTCTTATGTCTCTAGCAAATTTATGGTATGGCTTTGCTATTGAAAGATTTCCTGCTGCTGGTCAGTTAAGACACCTGTCTGTAGTGTTTGTCTCTAGTACATTTGGCCTATTATGCCTATGCCTGTTATCAAAGGACTGCTACCGACCTGATTACAGGTGTAACCAGGGCTGGTGCAAGGATTTTTGACACCCTAGGCGAAACCTCATTTTGCTGCCATCCCCCACCCGAACCTGCTCATGTATACCCCAACTTTTAATGAAGCGCCCATCAAATGCAGCCCACCAGCGCCCATCAAAAGCAGCCTCACCAACGCCCATCAAATGCAGCCTCACCAGTGCCCATCAAATGCAGCCCACCAATGCCCATCAAAAGCAGCCTCACCAACGCCCATCAAATGCAGCCTCACCAGTGCCCATCAAATGCAGCCTCACCAGCGCCCATCAAATTCAGCCTCACCAGTGCCCATCAAATGCAGCCCACCAACGCCCATCAAAAGCAGCCTCACCAACGCCCATCAAATGCAGCCTCACCAGTGCCCATCAAATGCAGCCTCACCAGTGCCCATCAAATGCAGCCTCACCAGCGCCCATCAAATTCAGCCTCACCAGCGCCCATCAAATGCAGCCTCACCAGCGCCCATCAAATTCAGCCTCACCAGCGCTCCTTCAAATTCAGCCTCACCAGCGCCCATCAAATTCAGCCTCACCAGCACCCATCAATGTAGACTACCAGTGCCCATCAATGAATGTTTGCTTGCTTCCATTCATTAGGAAGTTGGGACACAGACACAGTCCTCCGCCGCCTCTGACACTATGTGCAAATGGAGCAGCGGCTGTCTGTTGATGCTGAGATTTAGTTGCTTGCTGCAGAGAGAAGAGAGTAGGAACACCAGTGGCCAGGCACCCTAGGTAACAGTGCAGCACCGGCCCTGGGTGTAACATGTTCAGAAGGTGAACTTATCCTTTAATTTTCCATTGGTTTATGTTGTGAATGGCAGTATCCAGCTTCCTATGCTTTTTTTCACAGTAGGTTGCCTATTAATAATAAAAATGTCTAGAATTAAACTACAAGATTCACTCCCAATAGAATTCATTATGATTATCCTCTAAGTTCAGGTTCGCTGAATTTTGAACAAGATTCATTAACCATTAGCAAACTGAACTTAGGCAGATTCACCCATCACTACTGTATGTAGGCAATTGGCTCTGAATCAATGATGGGCCAAGAACATAAAGGAATGATTTGAATTGGTTCTCCCTACTATGTCAAAATAAGAAATTCATTTTATATTTTTTTAGGATTTGTGATGGCAGTGAGACACACGCAACTGCCTATATTCCTCACTGGACAAGGTAATAATGCTGAATCAGAATTGGGAGACAGGGGCAGAGTGTTGTCACTCTATAACAGGAAGTGAGCATGTATCTTTATGGCAGGATCACTGGGTAATATTTAAAAAAAGCTGAAGAATTAAAAATATTCATGTTGCCTTTTGCTATGACATTAATTTGTTAAAACCAGGGTTTTTAGACGATTGTGTTTGAATATACTTTAAGGTAATTTCATTTTGTTGACACATATTTAATAAGGTAACATACACTCTAAATTGCACTGCTGGCCTCAGGAGAGTTGAATTTACAGGTCATGTTGCTTTGTCAGAGCTTAATTATGATACC
Organism: Aquarana catesbeiana; assembly: GCF_042186555.1. Taxonomy (NCBI): domain Eukaryota; kingdom Metazoa; phylum Chordata; class Amphibia; order Anura; family Ranidae; genus Aquarana; species Aquarana catesbeiana. Next base: position 589,223,504 of record NC_133326.1, read on the forward strand.
TTTAGAAGCTTTTCAATGTTATTTTACTATTGCAAGCATTGATATCAGGTTCCATTTGAACAAGAGAAAATTGTTTTTGGCTGAGATGTAATTCCAGATTCCTTTTTAGTATTAAAATCAATTACATCAATAACATCAATAACTTTATTTTAATCTAAATGACATCTTTCCCCACTTGTTAGTTCAATAACAGAGGCAGTCTTGTTGTGAATTGTTTTTATTATTAAAAGGTAGGCGATGTTCAGGATGATATACTTCACAGCTATCCGCAGACTGCATCTTCACAGATAACTATTACAGCTATGCTGCAAATACTGGCTAAAAAGGCAAAGCCCTGATTGTAAAGCTTTTTAAGTGAAGTGTCTGCCAATAATGGGGTCATTGCCATTTTGTTTAAACGTTTTGAGAATGTGAGTCATGTTTATTGTCTGCTGTGTTCAATATGTAAGCAATTATTACTTTTACAATAGGTCTATATATATGTGTATAAATGGTATTTTTATGGAGGAATTCACTTTTTGGCTTTGCTCACAAAAGTACAGCGGTGTTATATATTCAGGCTTACTTGTTAGCGTCCCATACATACTGTATTCAAAATGAGGCGCTTCCTCCCTGAAAATCAAAATTTCCTTTGAAATTATCTTCCCCGTTCTATTAAATATTCCCCTCCTTCAAAAAATGTTAACAGTTTCACTTCCTCCTAACTGTCAATTTGTTTTCCACCCTACCCTAATCATTTGCTACCAAGTAACAGACTCCATTCACCTCTGGCCACTGGCACATTTATTTTTAGTAATTATTTATTTATTAATTACAGGTACTTACAGTGCCTTGAAAAGGTATTTATACCCATTGAAATTCTCCACAGTCTGTCATGTTACAACCAACAACTTAATGTATTTTATTAGCATTTTATGTGCCAACATGAAGTGGCTCATAATTGTGACGTGGAAGGAAATAGATAAATGGTTTTCAAAATGTTTTACAAATAAATATCTGAAAAGTGTGGTGTGCATTTGCATTCAGCCCCCTTAACTCTGATACCCCTCACCAAAATCTAGTGGAACCAACTGCCTTCAGAAGTCACCTAATTAGTAAATAGAGTCACCCTGTGTGTAATTTAATCTCACTATAAATACAGCTGTTCTGAGAGGCCCTCAAAGGCTTGTTAGAGAACCTTAGTGAACAAATAGCATCATGAAGGCCAAGGAACACACCAGCCAGGTTGGGCATAAAGTTGTGGATTCGTTTAAAGCAGGGTTAGGGTATAAAAAAATATCCCAAGCTTAATGAACGGAGAAGGGGAATTGGGACTTTATATGAGGCACATATGTGGTGTGCCTCCATCCCTATACTATGTGCAAAAGAGAAGGGAAAGTGGGACTTTGAATGAGATAGATGACTTTGTGGAGGCAAAGTTGAAATAAATGCAAAATTGTTTTATTAGTAACGAACGTTGTAAAGAATATGGCAATAAAATAACCACATATACATTCAGTACAGCAATTCATAAAGACTCCACTCACACATAACATACAGGTGTGGCATGGGAAAAAAAGAGGTTTGCATAAGTATGGTATTGTCAAAGCAGTTCAAAGGTACATAACATAGGATAAATTTATATTAATACATATGACATAAAAGCAGCACCAGCGACAGGAGTATGGGTGTAGGAAGTAAAACCAAAATAGATGAATAAATAAATGTCAGAATTATTAATCTGCTGCAGACCGAAATTCAATGTGTCCATTACAGACACAGATTAGCATCACTTGTGTCCGACGCGTTTCGTGTAGAGACACTCCTCAGGGGCAGATGCTAAAATATATCTGCAGAGTGTAAAGAATAAAGTGGTGACATTAGTCTAGTTCTAATTAGTAATATAGAAATAGGGCAAATTAGCCCGTCCTAAATACTCACATAGGGTCCAAAACGGTAAAATGTTGCGGCCATGTGATCAAAGTCCCAAGATAGCCTCCCCCGGGAACTGAGGCAATTGCAGCCGCGCACAGCAGGGCGCATGCAACAAAACCTCCCGATGACCGAAGACATAATTTACTGGTGCAAGTGGAAAGTTGCGGTGGCCTGTGAAGGCAACCTGGAGTGATCTGAGAAGGTGTAAAAAAAAAAATGTGAAATTGAGAATGAATAAAAAATGTAAATGAATAGATAAATACAAAATAAAAAATATAAAAAATATGAAGAGATGAAATAATGAAAAAATAATAAATAGTAAAATAAGTGGAATGTGCTGTAAAAGTGGGTGTGTGTTAGCTTAATGTGTGAGCTTTGTGAGCATTGTTAATGTTGCATGAAAAAGTGAAAGGTTGGATAGTGAGAGCCAATGTTAAAACAAAAAAAGTGACAACAGTGATAACAAAAAAGGAAAATACATCAAACAAAAGTGACAGGGTAATGTGAATGACCTAGGGGGTGACTTACGTGTTGGAGCAAGGCTGGAAACAAAGGGAAGTGTTGAATGCGATGTGGTAGCTAGGAGGTGTATCAGCAAGAGTGTGACAGGGGAGGCAGCTTACATGTACCCCGCACACGTGCACGCCAGCTCTTACCAGTGTCATGCTAGCGTGTGATAGGCAGGAAGGGGCTCCGGAGAGGGCGGTAGGCACCGCCCTCCACAGAAGCCCATATTCACTGCCAGAACAGCTGGGATGGAAATCACGTGCTCTGTTTGTTGGCCCCAATCATGACGCCACACACAGGGCAGGATGTGTGGTGCTCTGTAGGCATCCACCCGCTACCCCGTATCACTCCCCGCCCCCCCGGTGGGCGGAGAGGGGAGGGGGAGGCACGTAAAGAGCATCGCAGCTCTCGGGTAGAAGACCAACAAAGGAACCGGAAACCACCACAACCGCAACATACCCCAAATGAACTGGCGCAATGGCGCTGTGGAACTACATGGATACAAAATTAATGTACCCTGAGTGTGTGAAAAACCGGGTATGGTGACATAACCACCCGGAATTTACAAGCCTCACACTAGGGTAGTAGGGGAACACTACCAACCCAGTCATCAAATCTCCATCCCTGTTCAAATCGAATGGAGAAGGGGAATTGGGACTTTATATGAGGCACATATGCGGTGTGCCTCCATCCCTATATTATGTGCAAAAGAGAAGGGAAAGTGGGACTTTGAATGAGATAGATGACTTTGTAGAGGCAAAGTTGAAATAAATGCAAAATTGTTTTATTAGTAACGAACATTGTAAAGAATATGGCAATAAAATAACCACATATACATTCAGTACAGTAATTCATATAGACTCCACCCACACATAACATACAGGTGTGGCATGGGAAAAAAAAAGTTTGCATAAGTATGGTATTGTCAAAGCAGTTCAAAGGTACATAACATAGGATACATTTATATTAATACATATGACATAAAAGCAGCACCAGCGACAGGAGTATGGGTGTAGGAAGTAAAACCAAAATAGATGAATAAATAAATGTCAGAATTATTAATCTGCTGCAGACCGAAATTCAATGTGTCCATTACAGACACAGATCAGCATCACTTGTGCCCGACGCGTTTCGTGTAGAGACACTCCTCAGGGGTAGATGCTAAAATATATCTGCAGAGTGTAAAGAATAAAGTGGTGACATCGCATTCAAAGTCTCACTTTCCCTTCTCTTTTGCAAATATCCCAAGCTTTGAACATCTCACAGAGCACTGTTCAATTCATCATTTGAAAATGGGAAGAGTATGGCACAACTGCAAACTTACCAAGACATTGCCGTCCACCTAAACTGGCATGCCAGGCAAGGAGAGGATTAATCAGAGAAGCAGCCAAGAGGTCCATGGTAACTCTGGAGGAGCTGCAAAGATCCACAGCTCAGGTGGGACAATCTTTCTACAGGACAACTATTAGTTGTGCACTCCACAAATCTGGCCTTTATGGAAGAGTGGCAAGAAGAAAGCCATTGTTGAAAGAAAGCCATAGGAAGTCCTGTTTGCAGTTTGCGAGAAGCCATGTGGGGGACACAGCAAACATGTGGAAGAAGGTGCTCTGGTCAGATGAGACCAAAATTGAACTTTTTGTCCTAAAAACAAAACGCTGTATGTGGCAGTAAACTAACACTGCACATCACCCTGAACACACCATGCCCACCGTGAAACATGGTGGTGGCAGCATCATGTTTCGGGGATGCTTTACTTCAGCAGGGACAGGGAAGCTGGTCAGAGTTGATGAGAAGATGGATGGAGCTAAATACAGGGCAATCTTAGAAGAAAACCTGTTAGAGTCTGCAAAAGACTTGAGACAGGGGCGGAGGTTCACCTTCCAGCAGGACAACAACTCTAAACATACAGCTAGAGCTACAATGGAATGGTTTATATCAAAGCATATTCATCGTGTGTTAGAATGGGCCAGTCACAGTCCAGACCTAAATCCAATTGAGAATCTGTGGAAAGATTTGAAAATTGCTGTTCACAGACGCTCTCCATCCAATCTGACAGAGCTTGAGCTATTTTGCAAAGAAGAATGAGCAAATATTTCACTCTCTAGATGTGCCAAGCTGGCAGAGACATACCCAAAAAGACTAGCATCTATAATTGCAGCGAAAGGAGGTTCTACAAAGTATTGACTCTTTTTTTATTTATCTGTAAAAAAAATTAAAAACAATTTATCATTTTCCTTCCACTTCGCAATTATGTGCCACTTTGTGTTGGTCTATCAAATAAAATCCCAATAAAATACATTTACGTTTTTGGTGTAACATGACAAAATGTGGAAAATTTCAAGGGGTATTTTCAGGCTTGAATACTATTTTCAGGCACTGTATATAGTGCTGACAGTTTACACAGCGCTTTACATATATATTGTACTTTCACATCAGTATCTGCCCCAAGGAGCTTACAATCTAAAGCCTGGTACACACAATTAGTTTTTTTTTCCTTCACCCGCTGGGTTGAAGGAAAAAAAACTGACAGCTCCGGCAGGAGCCACTGTACTAACTATCCGACGCAGTGGCGGCTGGTGAAGTTTTAAGATGGTGGGGTGCCACGCCCCATCGTTCTTTATTGACCCCTCCCACTTCTCAGAAGCCCTGCCCCTCATAGACTCCACTCACTCCTGTATTCCACTTGTTTGAACACATTCTGCCAGTATATTCAATAATAGGGGCATATTATGGGATATACTGGGAGAGACACCCTAAGGGATATACTGAGAGACCTCTTGTTATGGGATATACTGACTGACAGTGAGAAAGACCCCCCTATATGGAATATATACTGAGAGACCCCTATTATGGGATATACTGAGAGAACCCCTATAATAAAATTGGGGGTCTCTCAGTATATCCATAATAGGGGGTCTAAGTATATATTTCATAATAGGGGGTCTCTCATTCTCAGTATATCCCATATTAAGGTGTCTCTCAATATATATCCCATTATAGGGGGTTAGGGGCCCTATTATGGAATATACTGAAAGACACCCTAAGGGGATATACACACAACAATATGACACACACTCGGGGGCCATCAAGATGCCAATATGAATTTCACCGTTTTTTTTTAAAGGAAGCAATCTATTAGGCAGCCAGGTATTAAACGGATGGAAATGACAACCTCCACACATATATAGGAGAAAGATACCTTGCCCAAGGAGCTTACACCCCCAACCATGGAGGATCCCTAGGTGGGTATAGAGGCAGACCTCCACACCAGCACTCAGCAATTACATATGTGGTAAGCCAATAGCCATGATGCAATGTGTTTTCCAGTGCTGACAGATCATGGAGCATTCAGATGCCCAGGCTGAGTCAGACTCAGGCTGCACTGTTCTCCAACTGAGGACTTGGATCTAAACTACAGAAGCCCATCATCAATACACTTGACACCCACTAGAAACCACCACAGCAAGATTGCCTACCAGAACACACCCACCCAGCACTCAAAGGGGGTGGGGAACACATACATATCAGCCTTCTCCACCCCTTCTACAAGTACACGAGCACTGTACCCACACCATCATTAATTGTGCTTCCATGCAAATAGCTCTGCTCTTTTCAACTGAGGATTGTTATTCTGTAACTGGTCAGAGTATTTAGTTTATATGCTCAGTTTACACTTTTCATTGTACAGAGCTTGGACAACACAGAGTTAAATGGCATGGCCATAAATTAACTTCAGATTATCTGGATGCACTGCATGCCTTGGGGATGGCTATGTGTGATGCAATGTGATGCCTTGAGAGATGTCTGTAATCTGTGGGGGACTTGGCCGATTCCGCCATACACTCACTGTTTCTTCTGACCCTTTTTGTCACCTTTCTTATGCCCTGCACACAATCCTCCTCATTACCTTACAGGCTTCCAGCTTCCCTTCCCAGCTCCACTCACCTCCCTCCCTGCAGGTCAGTATCAGCAAGGGCTGGCAGTGGTCCTGCTCTACTTTTATCTCTTTCAGCATTCCACTGGTGATTGGGAGGGGAGAATCTGAAAGAAGAGGGCACAGAAAGTGCTGGCAGGGAGATAGGAGACATAAGACATCCAGGCTTCTAAATACACACAGGGATTACCAAAATAATATTCACTTCACTTCCGGTTTCTCACTGGCACAGGGAAACCGGAAGTGACGCTGCCGCTCAGAGGAAAAGCACCGCCCATATCTTATGGTGGTGCCAATCAAAAAAAATATCAATAAGAATGAAGGAGTGTTCAGGCGCATTGCACTGCGCGACAGTTCAGCAAAAAAAACAGCAAATGAAGCGTCTCGTCTGCAATCACGTGATTACATTGACATCACGCTTCCCATAGTGCACTGTGCCCGGCGCCCGAACACAATGCACGTAATAGACTTTTTTTTAAAGGGCCTTTTTTTTGTGACTATCTTTGGGGGGGGCAGGAGCCCTGCGCCCCCTATGGATGGGCCGCCACTGATTTGATGTAAGTACAGTGATCTCCCCTGCTGAGCTGTTGTGTTCTGGTAGGGGGACGGCCCCCGCCAGACACGGGCTGAGAATGCTGAATGGGAGATGGGCGGCTGCTGGTTTTCAAGCATGCTTGTCTGACAGAAAGCCGGCTTCTGTCGGACCGGCTGACATACACACAGGCCGAATTTCGGACGTTTTTTACTGAACCGGCCAATGTCTCCTCACAATTGGCCAGTGTGTACTAGGCAAAAGGTCCCTAGCTCACATTCATACTCATACATACATACACATACTAGGGCCAATTTAAACAGGAGCCAATTAACCTACAAGCATGTCTTTGGCGTGTGTAAGAAAACCCGAGTACCTGGAGGAAAGTGGTTGGGACATTAGTTATTTTTTGACCTAGGCTCCCTCAAGTCCCGTACACAAAGGCTGAATGTCAGAAGATAACAGCCGGTTAAAAAAAAAAAAGTCAGACATTCGGCCCGTGTGTATGTTGGTCTGTCCGACAGAAGCCGGCCATTCCGCCGGCTTCTGTCCGACGTGCATGCTGGGGAACCGACTCCCGGTCAGCGCTCTCAGCCACTGACAGAGAGCACTGATCGGAATGTTCTAGCGGGGGGGCGCCCCCCTGTCAGAACACAACAGCTGAGTGGGGGAGATCATTGAACTAATCTTGCATGTTAGTACAGTGGCTCTGACTGGAGCTGACAGTTTTTTTCATGCAACCTGTGGGGGTTGCATAAAAAAAAAAAGAAAAAGGAATAGTGTGTACGCAGCTTTAAATTAATGTTTTTTTTTTTTTTTCACAAACAGGGTGGGTAGAGGAATTCTACCCTTTGTGCCATTGTATTCTGACAGCGGGACGCCTCAACTAATTAACAAAAATTTTCCAACATTCCCATTCAACAAAAGTCAATCATTAGCATCATCGGTAGCTGAGCCCGGTTACTGATTTCCCATGCCTTGTTTCGCATTGTATCATTATGTGAAGGTAGCTACTTTGGTAGAGGAGTAGTGTTTGCTCCCCCATGTAATTTTTATCTCCTGATGGTGATCTAACAAGAGGGGTAATATTCAAAAAGCAGAAACAGATGTGTAAGAAGCAAATAGTCAAAGAACACATGAAACAGAAGCAAAGAGGCATTTTCAAAGAATGTCCTCATGGACAGCTTCCTCTCCAACAAGGACAGTAGTGTATTTAGCAAATGCCAAAAAAATTGTGAGGCTAGCAATCAGAGGCAGCATAAGGGATTCCTTATGAAAACCAAATGATTGGTCTTTACCCCACAAAGGACTAAACAATAGTGGGGAGGTGGGGCTGGAAAAAGGCATGGAAATCCGCATTTCTATAACATAAACCCATACACATTCCATGAATATAAATGTGAGTAATGTAACATTAGCCAGGAGCCATATGGAGCTGCAGTTTTTGTTGATTTAAGGAATTTGTATTTATCAGCTGAAAACTTGTACGGTTTACATAAATAAAACAGAGATATTCATATTTTAGAATGCAGGCCTTCGATGCCACTGATGCGATAAATGGTAAAAAAAAACCTGCATTGTCCTAGAATACCATCTTGTTTCCTCTAACAAATAAAAAATAAACAGTTTCAAGGCTAGAAAATAAAACTGCTACATACGCTGCCTTTGCTGTGACTTCCCTGTGATTTACACAGCGAGAGCAGTTTATGAATTTCCACATGACATAACAGTTTAATAAGCCTCCTAATATTTAAATTGCAAAGTGGCAAGACTGTCTGTTTGGGAAGCTAGGGGACAGGTTAAAAACAGATCGCCTGTCGTCTGAAACTCCTAACATACGCACTCGCTCTGCTGGATATATGTGTCCTATCAAAAGCTGAAACAGTGCGTTCAGCAACTCTAATTGGATTCTCTACCCTAATAATTACTACTGATAAATTTCAGTTCAAGATAGTTTTAATAGGAACCAAGAATCTTCTTGAAAATTAATTCAAACCTTCTCCAGCCAGAGAAAACATGTGGCTGAATAAATTGAATCTCCGTTGCTTCAACAGGAGCAGAAATTGGTTCCAATAAAACAGTTGTAACAGTTACTGCGCCAGCAAACTTAGAACAACATAGAGTTTTGCCTGAAAATCTGGAGAGAGCACATACTTTTCTTTACAATAAATGGACAGAATTGTATATTTTCTATTTATCGTATGCTTTGATTTTAGTAGTTGTATAGGCAGCCATACACTGAAGTCTGAATTGGGCCCAAGCTATTGCCTGTTGCAAAATTGGAAGGGATCTATTGTTTTTTTAAGTTAAATCAAATATGTGTTTGCACATATAGGGTAAAGCAATAGGCTGAATTTACAGCTAGCATGTTTAGAGTGTGAGAGAGTTTCACACTCATATCTCTGCAGCTTACCTGCTCTCTGTGGCACACATGTCCTCATTACCGGGCAACAAAGACAGCACCTACTCTGATTGGACACTTTTTGCAGGCCTGCACTGCTCACCCTTTTCGCCAGGCAATGGGTACTCCATCTGCCTACCCTTTTGCCTCAGTCGTATTGGCCAGCAGCTACACAACCCAAGCTCTACTCTGATTGTCTGCACATCTCTGGTGGCTAACTGCAGCATCACAAGCCCAGGGCTCTGGGCTTGTGATAATACTTCTGCTTCCTAGCTCCCACCTGTCTCTTGGCTAGTTCTTGCCCTGTCTACCTGTCTTAGATTTAATGTTGCTGACCCCTGCTCAGATTACTGACTATTCTTTTGGATTGCCACCTGCCTTGACCTTGGACTGTTTACTGGACTACACTTATCTACTGCCTATCCTGATTTCAGAAGTGTCTTCTAGATTATGCTTGTCTGCAGCCTGCCCACACCTTGAACTGTGGCACAGATGTCCTCCAGCAGTGTCAGGGCCTGGCCTGACCTACCTCTAGACTAAAGATACTCTTTCCTGTTATCTTCATTTAGTTCCAATGTTGTGTGGGGAATGAGGGTGACCAAGTACCGGTGGCCTGCTTGCTATAAAGGTTTTTGGGCTACTATAGGGTGAAGAAACACTTGCTAGCTATTGTTCTTGACTCTTAGGCACTGGCAGTAAAATTATGGCCGCTTTTGCATCCAATCATTTCCATCACTCCCTTTGCTGTTCTGTGCACTACTGCTAGTGAGAAGAAGACCTTCAATTGAATCATACTTAGAGAGTGCACAGACCTAAAGACCTTTTCCTCACCCACCCCATGATATATTGGTGCCAGTCACCAAGCACCAGTGGTGTCCTGTGGGAGGAAGGGGTGGTTCACACGATCCTGATACATGGAAGCACCAGATATTTCTCTGGCAAATAGAGAGGTGAGGGAGAAAAAGAAAGGAAAGTATATACATGGGAGAATCTGGCTATTAAAGTGAACTTGTTGCTTTGACCAGCAAAGGCACTAGGCAGGTTTTGGATGATCTCAATTCTAAGACCCCTTTCATACAGATGAACCAATTGGGTCTGCCTGTCAAGGCATGGGTCCATTAACACCCGCCAACATCTGATCTGAACCTGTTCATTTCCCATCCATCTGGCGGATCAAATGATGTTGGAAAAAACAGGCAGCCCATAGAAGACAGCAGGCTGTGTCTGTGTCCACTCTGCATCAGCGGAGCAGACATGGACCTGTTATCCACCTGCTCAGCAAGGATCAGTGGAGATATCTCCTGCTGAGCGGGCGGATCCGCTGGCGGACTCCACCAGTGCGAAAGGGGCCAATTTAGAGCCACAGAAACCTCCCCATATACTTAAACAAAAAGAAAAGGCGTTTGAAACCAATGATTAATGATATCATTGCTGTGACCAAAAAAATAAAGTTGTTAACTTCCTGATTATAATATAGTGGTGCAATAGTTTTCTGTCTGAGCCAACATACATACTAAAGGTAGTGCAGTATGATATCACTATCATATCACCTAACTTTCTAAGATGACATAGTTTGACAGATTTTATGTAATATTTAGGCAAAGGGTACACCTCTGCCATGCCCCCAGCTACATGGACCAAGGAAATATCACAAAAAAACATTTGACTGGTTAAACCCACACGTGTTTTTTTCACCACTTCTTTTCTTTGATACTGGCTTTTTAAAATAACTAATGAAATCATTTAGAGATTGGAATAAAGTTTTAGTGAATGTAAATTCTTTTGCAGTACATTTTGTTAAAGTCTATACAATTGACCAAAAAGATACAAGTAAGGTGGAGAAAGGGACAGAGTTATATAGTTTTAAAAGTGGGACAGTCCCTTCAATTGAGGACCATTTGCAAGCTATGCATTATTAATCATAGATACCAATGACATTTTTGTAGTAAGATCAGATACTGTTAGTTACTGTATGCCTTCTTATTTTACATAGTTAGTCAGGTTGAAAAAAGACTCAAACTGGCGGCCCTCCAGCTGTTGCGAAACTACAAATCCCATGAGGCATTTCAAGGTTGACAGTTACACCTGTGACTCCCTCAGGCAGAGGCATGATGGGACTTGTAGTTCTGCAACAGCTGGAGGGCCAACCGTTTGAGACCCCTGATTTAGTTCAACCAATAAAAGGGAAAAAAAAATCATACAATCCTATATACACAATCCTATACCCACAGTTGATCCAGAGGAAGGCATACAATTCCAGCAAAGCAAGAACCAATTTGCTCCAGCAGGGGAAAAAATTACTTCCCGATCTTCCGAGAGACAATCAGATATTACCTGGAACTTTACCTATAAATGTTAGTATACAGTTATAATATGTAGATTCAGGAAATAATTCTGGCTTTTTTAAAATAAATCTACTTAGCTGGCCAGAACCATCTCTTAAGGGAGTCTATTCCCCATTTTCACAGCTCTTACTGTGAAGAATCCTTTCCGTATTTGGAGATGAAATCTCTTTTGCTCTAGATGTAAAGAGCACCCCCTTGTCCTCTGTGATGACCTTAAAGTGAATAACTCAACACCAAGTTCACTATATGGACCACTTATGTATTTATACATGTTGCTCATATCCCCACATATTTGTGGTGGAGGATTATTGAGATTTGCATTTTATCATTTAATAATTTCCAAGGACTTAGTACACAATGGTTCAAAAATCATGTAGACTCTCAACTGCTTGGAACTGAAAGGAAGAACTATACTAGTTGTCCATACAAACCAGTCAGTATATTTCTTTTTTTTTTCAGTGAGGCACTGAGAACTGAGAAAATAATGATTTTCCTAGAAGAAAGAAAAATGCTTTAAACACTTTAGACACTGTTACTATGTATGGTTATAGATGCGGTAAAAGAGGAAATCTCATTGTATAGACCGCTACTGCCTAACTCTATCCAGTCATCTAATTTTATGGTATTGAAGTATTTTGTGGGTAGATAGTAAGTATCAATTTTGAGTGATTTTTTTTTGTATAGTTTTCAGAAAATGACATCCATCATCACATAAACACCATGAGGTACCTATAAATGCAAGGGTGTGAGTCTAATGTGACTATATAATAATTCCTAGCAATATAACTCTTTCCACTTACAGTATAGAAGTAAGTGTATGTTTTGAACACCAAATAACCAGAACTCTTTCTTACCATAGACCCCGGACAAATGTAAAAATAACGCATAGTTGGATCAGGATATGCCAGTAAGTACGTAAAGGTGAGTTTAAAAATTCTACACTGCCTATAAAGTGAATACATTTTTTTCTTTAACTGGTTGCTGCACATTGTCTTGGGGGTCTACAGAGGTCGTTCAGTGTATAGTGAGCTTCTGTAAATGACTGTTCATTGACTTCTAAAGGAAAGAAATAGCTTATTATAAGAGATAACTCTGGGGAGACAGTTATTCTAAGTTAGGTGATGATGGCTTGCAGCATTTATGTAGTTTTAGAATACCAATCAGAGCTTGTTGACACTAAAGCATACAAATCAGGTGCCTGATGGAGGCCCACTGGTGCTATTAAATGATATTAAAGTTATTATTTTACTCACTCATTTGAAGCAACACTCCTGATTTTACTGTGGGGGATTCTCAGCTGGACATGTCTGTTTCCTCAGCAAATAGAGATGAATCTAATTATGGATGTGAGTGACTTGCTTGAGCAGGCAGAGAGGAGTGACGGCACGTTGTGATATTGGAGTCCTGCTGATGAATGATCAAACCATGAACACAGCAGACCTTGAGGCTGGCAATCTGTACAACTGTCTTTCTGCAGCGTCCATTCAGATTGTATACTGTATGGGGCTTGGGTTTGCAGTAACGTCAACAAGGCAGGTTTAGGGGCAACAAAATGTGATGGAGGGGAAAGACAGGTCATGATTTACTTAAATAATTATATCTCTTTCTTTTGCATGAAGTAGATGTAAACCCTAAATGAATGACCGTTTGCTAAAGCACAATGCATCATAAACAACTATAATTTATTTTTAATAAAATTCTTGTTTTTCTGTATTCCATGATCAGTTGCACCTCCGTTCTGCTTATTTTCAGCCTCTTTGCAACCAGTTCTTACCTGCATGAATTCACGCTATCAATGGCTGCATGGCATGTCTCAGGGCAGGTTACCTGATGGTGATAACAGTGGACCATGCCTGAAAAATGTGTTGTAATACGCCCTTGTAGTCTTCACTTGAAGCTAGAACTAGAGGGGGACAACTCAGGAGCACAATCAGGAAACAGGGACAGAGCTTTGTCATCCTATACCAGGATGTAATTAACGTACTCGCCACCAAACCATGGATCATCCAATGTAGTCAAAAACTTTTCAGAATGATCACATCATCAAAAAACAAGTGCAACATTTCAGAGCCACGCGGAGCTCTTCGTCATGCCTGATCAAGGGTTCCTGCGTGGCTCCGAAATATTGTACTTGTTTTTTGATGATGTGATCATTCTGCAATAAAAGTTTTAGACTACATTGGATGATCCATGGTGTGCTGATGTGCATTGTTCCGTGATGTGTCCAGTATCCAGCTGGTAGTCACTACAGCACCCACTACTGATGAGCCTGGTGATCCAGGGAAATGTGCGATGGGAATATAGATTATACTATATCAGGAAGTGCCTGAACAATACATTTCAAGGCAGGATCACTATGTCCCATCCATTGTCTGCACTCCCTCCTCTCCCCTGCAGCCACCACTGACTGACATAGGGGAGCAGGATTACATGATCGGACCAGAACGGGCTGAAAATAGGTAAGTATATACATCCTTCTTACACAGGTTAGTCAGCACAAATGTGAGAAGGGAGGGGAAGGGAGAATTTTTAGGACTAGATAGGTTCAGCCTAGAATTATACTTTAAAGGGGTTGTAATTGAGGCAGAAGCTTTTTTTTATCTTAATGCATTCTATGCATTATGATAAAAAGCCTTCTGTGTGCAGCAGCCCCCCTCAGCCCCACTAACACTTACCTGCGGTCCCTCTCTATCCAGCAATGTCCACAAATGCTTCAGTCATCTGAAATTCTTCTTCCTAAGACACAGCAGTGACGCCATTGGCTCCTGTTGCTGTCAAAGTCAGCAAGCCAATCAGGGGAGAGAGGGGACAGGGCCGGATTGGGATTCCATGTCTGAATGGACACAGGGAGCTGTGACTCAGTTCGGGTGCCACCATAGCAAGCTGCTTGCTGTGGGGGCACTCGACAGGAGGGAGGGGCCAGGATCACAGAAGAGGGACCCGAGAAGAGGAGAATCCAGGCTGTTCTGTGCAAATCCACTGCAACAGAGCAGGTAAGTATAACATGTTTATTATTTTTATAGGAAAAAAACAAGACTTTACAATCACTTTAACTATGATTAAAAACATGCATTTCGTACACAACTTGTTTGTATGATATGAGGAATACAGTATACTGTAAGAGCAAAGATCTCTAGCAACAGGTGACAGCCCAAAGCCTCTTGACATGGGCAAATAGTGAAATCTGACCACTGTGAGAATTATTTGTGATAGAATTAATGGTCCAGTGAAAAGTCTGTAATACAATAGAATTTTTAAGCTCCTCCGATCAGGTTTTTTTTATCTCACTGTTTTTCTGGCCCAAATTTCTATTCCCTATAAAGATTATCTTATCAATTTTAGTTGAATGTAAATGTGACTGATCCACTTAATATAACTGATGGGGGTGGAAAAGGACCCCTCCCATTGCACCCGAGCCTGGGGCCACGGGATAGGTCCTCGCCCGACTGCTATGTGCGGACAGTTGTTCATTGCCTCATGTGGGATATTTATACAGGTAGATTTGTTATTTTTCCACCATGTGGAAACTCTAGGGTCTTTCTGTAAAAAAGCCAGATTGCTATTTTTACTATATTACATCCATGCAGAGCACCTATCTAGAGACCACATATTTTAGCTGGTTACACTGTTACTTTTTTTTACTCATTTAGATCATTTGTTTTCACTTGCTTTCACTTTTTATAATTACAATACATTTTTAAATCAATTTTGTTCATTTTGAACCTCACAGCTGATTTTTTTTTTTGTACTACACTGCATCACTTCAAATTCACATATTGAAAACACTCCTCATTACGCTCATAGAACTGCTCACAAACTCCAGCTAATTGTCATCATTTACTTTCATTACATCATTTAAGATAGTCTGTATGCCATAGACATTATATTTATGTAGAGCACTGATCTAGAGACCATATTATATAGCTGGTTACAACACCAATTCATCGCTTGCATTTTATTTGTCTTTACTTGTTTACACTACAACTATATTGATTAAAAATAATTTGTGTTTTTTTTTTTTGTTTGTTTTTTTACATTTACTTATTAAGGACACCCCCTAATATATTAACATAGTTGCTCACATTTTTAGCTAGCTACTTTACTCCTTATTATCTTTTCACATTTCCTGTAGAGCTGTACTCTGGGGATGATCTATTTCCCATGGGCTGGCAAGACTATACATCACTGGATATGCCACCAGTTCATCTCTGTATACTGTGTAGTTAAGTTACGAGATGCATGAAAAATATATAAACTGAAATTTTCCAGAAAAAGGTATCATATTTAGATATATCATTTTTTTCTCTTACTCTCCCCCACTCTCAGTCTCTCCTTGGAGATAGGTATTTTTTTTCTTTACCTGATCCAATGATTATTATAAATAAATGTAACTGTCTTTTGATGCTCTGCAAATTATAATTGTATTTATATTTTGTTCTTAGAATCTACTCTTTCGATCATGTACATTTAAGAGGTCCGCGAAACGCGTTGACCCTAGTTCCTCATCTCGACAAACAGCCATACATATTCGTAGTGTATGTTTTGCTGGTTGCAAGCCATTACAATTTGATACGTGTTCTTCAATATTTTATTGTACAAAATAAAGATTTTGTACATATTTGTGCTTACATAACTTGTGTGATCACTGGAGGGATATTTAAAATCCCACTACCTACCTTTTGTTGCAATATAGTTAATATAATTAATTCTATCAAGGGGTGTTAAAGCTGAGGTTCAGGCAATTCATTCACCGATGAATTACATATAGTGTAAAGGGGCTGTTTTATCTGTCAAAGTATTTGCATATCTGCCACACAGCACAGCCAGGCAGACACAACACTTTCTCTGACATAGATATTGCGTATAAATTGGGGGGAACTAGGGAAGCTAAAGACCCCTGCTTCACCCCTGCTACAATTCAGGATAATTGGATACCAGGTAAGCTGTGTTAGAGCTTGGGTGTCAAACTCAATTTTATTGTGGGCTATATCAGCATTATGGTTGTCCTGAAAGGGCGGTTGTATCTGTAAGATAATACAAATATATGCAGGGCTTTTTTTCTCAGAGAATAGGTGCAGGAACTCAACTACCGCTGGCCGAAACGCATTGAGCAGCGGGTGTGGCCAAATTGCACTAACAGTAGGAGGATCTTAGTGGGGCAATAAATACCAGGAGTGTGCTCTGTGCAGAGTTCAGGGGTGCGCTACATACAGAGTGAAGCGTTCAGGGTTGTGCTACATCCTGAGTGAAAGGTGCAGGTGTGCACTGTGTACAGAGTGCAGGGTTGAGGAGTGTGCTACATACAGAGTGCAGAGTATAGGGGTGTGCAATGGACAGCTTTCTTTCACAGGCTGTCCACATTTCACCTCTCCTTCTTGGGTGCAAGGGCCACATGAAATGGCTTGGAGGACTGGATTCGGCCTGCGGGCCTTTGTGTTTGACACATGTGTGTAGGATTGTGTGTTATGCCCTGTACACATGGTCAGACATTGATCGGACATTCCGCCAACAAAATCCATGGATTTTTTCCGACAGATGTTGGCTCAAACTTGTCTTGCATACACATGGTCACACAAAGTTGTCGGAAAATCCGATCTTTCTGAGCGCGGTGACGTAAAACACGTACGTCGGGACTATAAACAGGGCAGTAGCCAATAGCTTTCATCTCTTAATTTATTCTGAGCATGCGTGGCACTTTGTGCGTCGGATTTGTGTAAACACGTTCGGAATTTCCGACAACTTTGTGTGTCAGAAATTCTGATGGAAAATGTGTGATGGAGCCCACACACGGTCGGAATTTCCTACAACAAGGTCCTATCACACATTTTCCATCGGAAAATCCCACCGTGTGTACAGAAACTGATAGGAAATCTCTCCAAATTAAATGAAATTGCCATCTTAGACAGTTGTCTCCGAAGCAGGGATCCCCACTGAAGGATTTTAGCTTATTTCTTTTTCTGGTGTTTATTCTAAATTTTTTTTTCCTCCTTGCTTTCCCTCAGAAGCCACCAGTACAAATAGAGTGTGAATCTCCCTAGTGGTGATACAAACCACAATAAAACTTTACAAAGGGTCTAACTCTTCTCCACTTTATCTAAAACTAGAAAAAAAATACTGCATAAATTGGTCTTATAAATGTTTTCACATAAGACTCACATATAATTTTATTGGAAATAAAGATTTTATTGGAAAAGTGTGTGACTCCTGGGTGAAATGCTAGAAACCCTTTCAAAGAAAACAAAATAAAACTTTTCATTTTTTTAAATGACAATCTTGTAATACTCTGTTTTAATATGTTCATATTATACAAAGAATGCATTTAGGCTTTATCATTGCCATTTCACTGACTTAAAAGCATGGGGAAAGGAGAGTTGATTACACCCTTCGTGTTTTTATTTAATAGGCTTTAAAGGTTTGTCTTTAAATGGTTATTTTCCGGAAGCCTGATTAAAGATCTCCCGCACTTCCAGAAAATCCAGGCACTCTTATTCCACAAGAGGTTAGTGTCAGCACCCTTATAAACTCACATTAAAGTGTAATTCCAGCCTGCTACTGCAATGCAGCTAATACTTTTGAGTATTACCCATTAGTACTTTGATGTGCTTGAATTATATAGTCATTTTATTGTATTTCTCAAGCAATAGGCATTTAACAGGCAAGTAAAACCTCCCCAGAATTTGAAATGTAGATGCCTATTCTATTTCTGCCAATCAACGCTTTCCTTTTTTAAGTGTTCTCCAGAAAAACCATTAGCCAACTGTCATTTATGCCACCTCTGAATCTGCTCTCTTGCTCAGTTAAACTGACAGAGGAAGAAAAAAAGTATTATTTGATATAATTTTTTTTGCTTCAAATTGCTTTACGCCCTTCAGTGTTCAGCTTGTCACTTTTTCTTGACTTAAATAGCAGACATAAGAGGCAGGCTAAAATAAGCAGCAACTGTCAAACATACATGTTGCACCTAAGAAGCGTACGTGTGCAGGGTAAAAAAGAGGGGGCAGAATCACACCCAATGAAACAAACAGCCTAGGTAGAATGTCTGTGTTGTCTAAATTATGCCATCAGTCACAGCAGGGAACATGAACATAGGAGTGTGCAAAGAATTAACCAGTTATGGTAAAGTGATACAATATTATTAAAAGGAAAAACTGACAAGTTGATTGGGCATTTGTGATTTTGCAAACTTTGTTTCCGTCTTTGACATGTACATGGGTATGAAGAATTTGAACAAGGCTTCAGTTTTCATAGTGAGGTCACATGACTATAGCCACCGATGGTTATCATGAGCTTTGCAAAATAATTTTAAAAAACAGAGTCCAGACCTTTATGCTGAAGTTTTCATGTAATGCTAGTTTATATTTATTGTTACACGGGTGGGTGAAGTCTATGTTCTGGCTACAAAACTTCACCTTTTAGTAAACTGAAAGCTGTGCCTTC